>NW_027280689.1:0-209494 GCF_046629955.1 Centroberyx affinis | reverse complement strand
CTAACTAATCATTGTTCATGTTGTTATTCATATTTAATTCATGTTAGTAAACACATTAGTTAACATTATTAACAATGCATTTAACATTAACTAATTGTTGTTAATGTTGTTACTCATGTTAATTCATGTTAGTAAATGCATTAGTTAATTAAGACTCAATGTAAAGTGTTACTGGCCCGTCCGTTCCTTAAGTGGCATTGCTGTTTGTAATTTCAGAGAGAGGCTTGGTCATTTGATTCCTCTCCTTTCTGAACAGAGCAGTTTGACTGATTTGTGTTTGATTGAGCGCATTGCAAGACATTTCAGCTACGAAGGCTTAAAAGCCTCCTTCTCAAGCCAAAAAAGTAAATGCCAAAGCAGTATTATTATTCCAGTATTTAGCATGGTGATATATTACCTCTTCACTAGACGCTTCGGTTGGATCTCTACTTTAATTAGCTGGCTTACTCTTCTCTGTTGTGAAAATGACTTCATTATATACGCTATGTCAATTACAGGCCACTGTAAGCTGTGCCAGAGACCTGTCGATATTGTGGCACTTCCTTGGTCACTGATAGAGGTTGATAAAGTCTTAGATTACTTAATGCCCCTTTAATAAACACTGACAGCTCACATATATCTGTTTCTGGTGTTTGGTTATGAATTTCATAGCATGTATGATTAGAAACAGTTGAATGTATTGGACAGAATAAAAAATATGATTTATTAGGGCAGCAATGTCATACAAACATAAGAACAATTTGTTAAACGATGTTTAAATTTTACTGGTTATGCTTGCTGTGTACTTTCACATGATCTGTCATGGTGACTAGAAAGTCTGCATTATTTTAGTCAGCGATCAGATTGGTGATCAGGCCATCGCACTAGTTAGAAAATCGGTGATCGCAATCAGACCTAAAAAAAAAAAAAAAAAAACCCTGATTGGTGTATTCTTAGAAAGGGAGATAAAGAGAAAGAGAGCGAGAGCAACCTGCTTCTTTCCCTGAGAGACGGTGCCGGCTTCACACAGGCACCGTCTCTTGACCGCGCTTTGATCAATAAGGGGCCATTCCTGCATCTCAAGTGCTGCTCTGTTCGCTCAAACAGAACTTCTAGACAACGGGGGCCACGGGGTTGACGTGCCCTGAACGCTAACCGAAGTCTGCCCTGCCAGTTTCATGGAGTTTTAGTTTCGGCGGCATACAGAGCAGTATCTCGGAAATCCAACTGTGCACCGGGATTTAGCAACAACAGCGAAGCCGCTGTGCAACAAAGCGCCGGGCTTTTTCCACCGTGTACCACTTTGAAGTGACAGCAATCCAAGTCAGGTCAAAATGAAGATTTGATATACTGGGGTTTCGACAAAATAACGGACAGACCTAACAATATGCGAATGTCAAGTGTCTAATAGGGAATAGGCCACGCTTTGCCTTCAGAACAGCTTCAGTCCTCCTTGTCCTGCTGTCCTGCATCCTGAATTATGTGTAGTGGAATAACAGACCCCTCCAGTTCTTTGAGGGATGAAGGAAAGAGAAATATATTTCCTATACAGGTTCAATGTTTAGATCTGCTGGAGGCCGAGGAAGGAGTTTGACTTCATCCTGCTCTTCATGAAACTAATCTTGTGACCAGTGCTCCTGCAATCCAGGCACCGACTATTTGTCCTCTTTGGGACTGTGTTAGTTGCTTCATGTTGCTTTGAAATCCCACATACAAAAGTGGTGATTGTCAGTTGTCTTTTAAAGCTGACACACATACTGTAGGAGTCTGTAGGGGAGAAAGGGGTAAGCTGAGCCTGTGGGCAAGATGAGCCATCCCTTTATATCTACTGTAAGCTGCCACACACTAAATTAATCATGTGATCGTAGATTTGGGAAGAATAATTCATTTCCCTGAATCTGTGATGGAGGAGAGCGCATGGAGAAACTGGTAAGAGAGCCAGGTCAAAATGTGTGATTTTTGCTAGGTGATTTCATCGTGGTGAAGATGTCATGATTCTTGTATCTAAACGGAAGTCGCAGAAGATGTGTTTCAGACTTTATTACATATTAGTTAAGTTCTGTATAAGGAATTATACGAGTCATACGCTTGAGGTCATACACAGCTGTGTGAAGCAGTTTTGTCAAAATGGTGGTTGTGGGGTCAAATGTGCCACTAGCCCTGGGGCAAGTTGAGCCAAAAAAAGCTCCTTTTTTTAGATGGGTCATACTTCTAAAACTGTATTAGCTACAGAAAATATTTTAATTTACATGGATGCCCAACAATCTTAAGTACATATGGCAATTATTGCTTTAAATACACACTTATTTTGCTGCAGTAGTACAAAATGGAAAAAGTGGAATTTTACCCTGTTCTCCCCTACTGCTAAATGGCTCATATGACTCATCTGTGTAGCTGCCTATGTAATTGTGGTTAAGTAACTTCAAGGTTTTTCATGTGGTGTTTCCGTTATTCTGTCCACCCACTGTAGATATATCACCCACATTAAATCTTGCTATGAGTATCTACATGTATATGACTGTAATACTCGGCATTATAGAGCGTTTATCATAAATGCACAGTAGCTATATGACACATTTTGAAATAAAATGCACAGCAGCAGGTGTTTCTGTAATACGGGATGATGAATGTCTTACAAGGTTGGAGGCTCCTCGCACCGTCTCCGGGTTGAGCATGACTATCTCCGTGGTGACGTGACCCTCCACAGCCTCCGTCATCTGCTCCACTGTGCAGTTGATAGATGGGTCCTTGATCTTAAACCAGTTGTCTGCATACCAACCAATGAGGAACCACACGTGCTTCTTCCCATACAGCTTCTCCTTGTAAACCTGGGGAGGGACAAAGGGGCAGTGGAGTGAAAGGAGAGGAAAAGTGATGAGTGAACAGCTGTGTACGTAAGAACACATTAGTGTGTGTGTGTGTGTGTGTGTGTGTAAGAGAGAGATAAATATTTGAGGAAGAGTATAAATCAAATCAAACCAAATCAAATTCATTTATATAGCACATTTCATACATTAAAAATGCAATGCAAAGCACTTTAAAGATTTCCAAAAACAAATAAAATTAAGATAAAATGACTTTAGAAAAAATGGCAACACCCATAAATGATACCGTCCCCCTCTTGGCCAGTCAGTAACAAATATGTCAAATATGTCACATTGTTTTGAATTTCAGCACCCCCTTCAGCCAATCAGTGTCATTTTGAAAATGCTGAAACACAGTGGTGAGATGCATCATTCCCCAAAGTTTAACACTTGAATGTTGTAGCGCCTCCTTTGGGCCAAGCAGTGCAATTTTCGAAATGATGGAATGCAGTGGTGAGATGAATCATTCCCCCAGGTTTCATCAGGTTTGTCAGCAGCGTTGGAGTCACGTGATGGATGGAGAGATGAATGAATGGTGTAGTGCCCCCCCCCCCCCCCCCCCAATTGTATATTGCGCGATGGACGAATGAACAAACAAAGTAGCGCCCACCTCGGGCCAATCAGTGTGATGCTGAAAATGCTGTGGAGTGGTGAGATGCGTCATTCCCCCACGTTGCGTCAAAATTCGATCAGTGGTGTCTATGATGGACCGTAGGGCTGTAGTCGAGACCGCCTTGGTCGAGTCCAAGTCCAGATCGAGTCATTGGTGAATCGAGTCCGATTCAAGACCGAGGGGGGTCGAGACCGAGTCGAGACCAAGACCGGAGGGGAGTTGAGAGGGTCGAGACCAAGACCGAGGGGGGTCGAGACCGTGTCGAGACCAAGACCGGGGGGGAGTTGAGAGGGTCGAGACCGAGTCGAGACCAAGACCGCAAAACTATGAGTCCAATTTGAGACCAATACCATAGCAATGTGTTATCCAAGGCTACCATTGTATTTATTGACTAAAATAGCATATTTTTGTTTATTGCCTAAAATAGAAGGGAGGTTTCTAAAGACATTTCAACACAATTAGTACATTTTGAGGACAAAATTAATTGTAGGCAGCTTGTTTATGTTCATAACATACAGTAGTTGCACCTTTACTTAACTAGAAGTGGATTAATCTATTTCACCTCTCAGCATTGCATGACTGAAAATATTCTTACTGTAATTTAAGAAGGCGAAGACGAAGGAAAAAAGAGTGAGAGCAAGAGTAACGTTGCATATGGACATGGTGAGTTTTTTTTGTTTTTTAATCAAAACAAAGTCATTGGTTGGGTAGTTGGCATATCACCAATCAGCAGTCAGTAAACCTTTCAGTGGACACATAACTTTATCAACTGTGAAAATTGTACCATTCGCTGCTGGTCACTTTCTTAGAAGAGATTATAATTATGAAAACAATAATATTATGTAACGTTAATTCATCCAAGACCGATTCAAGTCCGAGTCATATTAACTACGAGTCCGAGACGAGACCAAGACCGTCAAAAAACGGTCTCGAGTGCGGTCTCGAGACCGAGACTGAACTCGAGTACTACAGCCCTAATAGACGGATGGATGAACAAACAAACGAATGAACAAACTAATGAATGAATGAGCAGCTGGATGGAGACCGATCCATAGACCCCCTTCCGATTTCATTCTGGGGGTACACAAAACAATGGATGTGAGAGCATTGAAGCCCAACATCTAACTTTTCAAAAAACCCTCTTGTGCACAGACACATTGGGATTTTTGCTTTGACACTTTTAACCAACAGTCTGCACAGTCTGTCACAATATAAGAACAGGAGAACAGATTACCTCGCAGAAAACCTTCCTGGCTTCCGTCTCGTAGAAGAGGCCCACAATGATTCTGGCGTCTTGACGCTTGAGAGTTAGAAAGAAAAAGGACAAAGAGTCACACAGGGAGGATGGAGACAAAAAAGCAGAAGTTAAAGGCCCCGCAGTGTGGGTAAGGAACATGGGGCCGGTCCTCCTTCCAGCTCTGCACCACACAGCGGTAGACTTTCCTATCTGCTGGGCTACCTCCATGCTGTTACCATGGTTTCTCCTGCGATGGCCAATTAATCTTGTGCACCAGAACTAGGCCGGCGTGCTAGGCAAGGTTATGCTAAAGTAGGCGCCAGGCAGGGAGCGAGCCGGGCTGAGACAGGTGGAGGAGGGAGAGGAGGGAGGGAGGGGGATGAGAGAGGCAGGGAAGGAAAGGAGGTAAAGGAGGTAAAGGAGGTTCTGTCTCAGCCCTCTTTGCCCTAATTAACGCCACTCTCCTAAAATAGGATTAGATCTCAAGCACATGCCTGCCTGTGTTTTTGTGGTGGTGATTATGTTTGGAGCCTCTGACCACTGCTTATTTTTTGCTAAGAATAAGGCTTGAGCCAATATTCAATATTACTGAATATGAATGTTTCCCGTGACACTGAATAGAGTTTTTCCAGCTGTTCCTGGGGATTCAGACCGGTGACCTTCCCTGGCACAAGCTTGCTTCTCTAATCTCTGGGCTCTAATCGCTCCCCCAAAAATGTAGCAGTTCTCTGGGGGGGGGGAATTGGCCAGATAAGGCCTGATTGATCTGTGTTCAATCACCCAGTAGTTGGGGGGGGTTAGGGGATTGGGTGAGGAAGTTGAGGCACCTTGAGGTTTTTGACAGCCACAGCGGGGTCGGTGAGGAAGCTCTGACGAACGCTGATCTCAATCCCTGCCTCCTTCACCCGCTCCTCCAGATCATCCAGAGTCTGTCACACAGAGAGAGAGACACAGGCATGGGGATGAAGAAGATGAAAAGGATGTGACGGCATGACGGAGAGGGAGGGGGAGGAGGGAGGAGGGGGGTGTGTGTGTGTGTGTGTTTGCGAGAAGTGGTAATGAAAATACGAGCGAGAAGAAATATAGGCCCATAATGGGATGCGCTGAGTCATATTTGATAGGTAGTGAAAAGAAATTTGAAGAGCAGTAAACAGCAATTCAAGTAGGAGCAAAGGCGTGAGGAGGAGGAGGGGCGGGGGGGGGGGGGATTAGTCGGTGGTCGAGAAAGATGATGGTGGGCGGGTAGGTAATACGGCAAAAAACGGACACGAGAACAAGGGAGGGGGGCACACAAACAGATAAAGCGGCAGACGACAAGACAACGTGAGAGAGAAACCAATCAAGGGAAGAGAAAGGTGTGATGGAAGATGGGGGCGATAAGGGAGGGGGGGGGGGGGGGGAAATGAGAAATGAGAATCAATTTCATCAGTCATCTTTTTCTCTCTCTCTCTCTCTCTCTCTCTCTCTCTCTATGTTGGTGACATGGCGGCAACACGGGGAAGGCGCTGTGGAAGGGAATTCAGCACACAGACTGCAAAAAACCCACAGAGGGCCTCGGGGCAGACATGACATGACAGTCCAGGTGAAACAAGCAAATCCTTCCAAATCCTTCAGTGTACAAGCAACAAAAATTGGTATACAAGTACAGTCCGATGTCTGAACATACCAGCAAATGGATTTTCCTGTCTATCTGCGTAACTGACCGTGATGGGATAGAAAAAATATGTCTACACCTATGCTTTGATGGCCAACGAATACAATGGCGTCATCGGGTAATTGACTTATACTGTGTAAAGAAGAGGGCTGTGCAAAAAAATCAATACAGCTGAGTATTGCAATATTTTTTTCCGTGATACTGTATCGATTTTCCAGCCCCTTGTATCGATACATTAAAAAAAATTATTCATGTTTTAAACGGATTTAAAATGTCCTTAAATTTCCCTCAAATCCCTTTGAATTAAATAGTTGTGACTCAATTTGTCCACTGAGTTATCAATATAATGTGATGTACATATTAGACTACCCAGGTGGTACAAAGCAAGTTGTATTTTCAGCTCTATTTTTAAATTTTCTGTAAATTATGTAGAGTATTGCAATGAATCGCAATATGTATCGTATCGCAATGTATCGCGATACAATCGTATTGTGACCCATGTATCGTGATATGTATCGTATCGTGAGGTCCTTGCCAATACCCAGCCTTAGTAAAGAAGTATGGAGTTTAACGGAAGAAAGAAAAATGAGCACCACAGCCATAGGTGCCATTTTTGCGACAGCTCCAATTCTGAACATGTACATTTGACCTGGACTATGAAGACATTTTCTGCCACTCACTGATGTAAAAACTTCCGTCGTCTGCTGGATGGTGGCAATCTTGGTCCATTTCCACTTCTGGAAGAGCTGGACACGAGTGGGGTTGTGCAGCGTGGCGGACGGATGGGTCCGGAAGAAGGTGGGGAAGCGTTGGCGGTTGGACAGAGCCGGAGAGCTGGAGCCGTACGACAACTAAGAGAGACGAAAGATAGCGGAAACTATTTTAAACCTGCTGTCATCCTAATAATCTGACCTTCTGCAACAAGAAAATAGAAGCAGAAGACAAAAAAAAGCAAAAACAAGAAGCTAGAAATGGAGAACAGAGAGTGGAAATAAGGAAGAGAAAGGGAAAAATAGAGAAGAAAACTTTTAAAGTGACCTGGAATTGGATTTGAGACCAATTTATCAACCAAAATTAAGAGACAAAAAGCAGGAAAAAAAACAGCCTGTTTCTCATTGAACCTAGCTAATGAAAGCTGAATGAAACTAGACCAGGAAATCTAAGTTTAGGGACCAGATGTCCAACATGTTTGTCATGTTGTATTAAAGGAATAGTTCACCCAAAAATGAAAATTCTGTCATCATCTACTCACCCTCATGCCAAATGAAACACAGGTGAAATGTGTTAGTCCATATAACACACAGGGAGGTTGCCAGCACAACTTGGTAGCAGCCTTCTCCAAAACAACTGAAGTCAATGGGCACCTGTTCTTTAGAGTTCCAAAACAAAAACAGCCAAACAATCACACTGTGAATAGAAAGACCTATACACCATTATTTGTTGCAAATCAATCAGCTGTAGTTCAGATTTGCACTAAATGATGGTGTAAATATACTGTAGGTCTTTTTGGAACTCTGAAGAACTGGTCCCCACTGACTTCAGTTGTTTTGGAGAAGGCTGCTATGGAGTTGTGCTGGCAGCCTCCCTGTGTGTTATATGGACAAACTTCACCTGTGTTTCAACTGGCATGAGGGGGAGGAGATGATGACAGAATTTTCAGTTTTGGGTGAACTATTCCTTTAAACCCTGTTCTGTATCTAAGAGTGGACATGCATGCGGGTCAAACTAACTGTGACCAACTGGAAATGCAGTGATGCAAAACAATAAGAAAAGAAAACCAACACTACCATTCACATCTTTTGGTGAAACTACACTTGTCTTATTTTATTTGCTTTACTTTCCAATTCTGTCTCAATTAAATAATCACACAGTGTAAAGAATCTGTCTAATTTTACAGTTGCATCAAAATTAAACCTTAATGTAAAAAAAAAAAGATCTTTTTTACTGTATTTAAGACATCTTAATCCTTTTTTAAGGGCCTAGAATTTAGATAATTGGGGACTTTTTCATACTTTTAAGGAGCTGCGGATAGCCTGGAAAAAGAAGAAAAGCAGCGAGAAGAGAGGATGCAGAGGAAAGCAGCAAAATAAATCAGAGAGCGGCATTACCATAATCACGTTAGGGTGCTGTAATGTTAGGCTCAATATCCTACAGACAAATCGCACTAAATGAGGTTTGCTCGGTTATTCGCCGTTTTCATTGATCGGCTGCAGTATCAGGCGGTGCGTTATGAAGTGGACAGTGACAAAGGCCACTGCAGAGGAATATGGGTCGCGACCTGACTGTGGGAAACCGGCGGAAAAAGCTCTTTCTGACACAAAAATAGCAGTGTGCATGAAAAATGGAAGGAACAGGGCGTCTCGAAACTTTTTTTTTTTTTTTTCTGTGTGAGTGCACTTTACCAGCATTCCCCAAAGAGGGGAATGACATTAATGCTTTGCTCTAAGCTCTGAGATGTCAGCCTGTCGCATGCAGGACTTCAAGACAGCTACACCGAAAGTGTAATTGATCTGTTTGTTAAAAAACTGGATGCAACATCTTACCTCAGGTTATTTTAGATTGAATCAGAAGGCTTAAATTGATAGCGCCAATTCGCTTAAATCCCTTCAGACGAAAATGAGTCCTGTTTAAAGCTTCATATGAGGCAATTATTCTGCTCGGAGCTCGAGCTTTCAAACGACTGCTTGGGAAATTCTGAGTCAAAGTGTGGCAGTAGGTGTCCAGTGTGATTTATTGGGGAACTAACAAAGCCAAACAATATCAGCAAACATGACACGTAATTGCAATCATAAAAAAATCATATGCTGTCGTGTCTGTAATTTTTTGTGCTGCAGTCCACGTCTCCCTTGAAAAAGAGATTTTTAAACTCAACAGGACTTACCTGGTTAAATAACTGTTACAAAAAGGGGATGCCCACAAAAAAACAAAACCAACATCTTCCCAATCCTATGGTTTTACCTGAAGGTTACGGTATACTTGCTGCAAAAACAAATTTTGGCAGATTTGTTTGAACAAAATGACACATTTGTGGAAAAACCCATTGGCTTCGGACTCCCATTGGTCTAAAACAGTGATTCTCAACCTTTTTCATATCAAGGACCCCTAGTTTAGTCCACATTAGGGCCACAGACCCCTTTTTGATGAGATTTTGTCTCTCGGACCCAAATCTGAGAATATTTTTACTGTTAGATATGATTTTGTCCAGAATTCCATGACTATCTGTATTGTAGGTAGAGAGATAACAGTGAAGCTATGATCAAAATAGTCATTCTTCTACATTCTCTAACTTCTTGTAAATGAAATGCTGAAGTTTAACAATTCGTCAATTTGCTGGGGACCCCCTGGAACCCCCTCAAGGACCCCTGGTGGTCCCATGTTGAGAACCACTGGTCTAAAATATCACAGGATTGGTTGTGCTTCCTTTTCCCCCATCCGCTGCCTTTGTTTGCATCAGCGTGCGAACATCTGGCGGTCAGCTCTTCAAAAAGGAATGGTTCGGAGGCTCGGCTTGCTGAGCTTGTTAGAGGATATTTGGACTTTTACGAGCGATCAAACGGTTTCTAAATCCCCGTGTTCCCTCAGCTGCCTTTGTCGCTCTCTCACCGTCGAGTGTTATCGCCACTACTTCCAGTTTGCCCGGGTTATCGTTTTAATCTTTGCGCGCCCCCCCGCTGGTGTGTAGCGCAAACAAACCGGGGCGAGTTCAACTTCCTGTTAAGTTACGCCGCCACCTTTAATCAAAGCAACTCCCCGGACTCTTTGGTAAAGGGGTTAAATGAGTTTCCAATATCCTGGGATGAATAAATCAACCACGCTGAAGGGTTTCTTCTTCACTTGCTCTCCTTGCGCTTTGTGTTTGCCAGTCTAGGCTTGTAGTTCACAGGCCTTGGACCGCTGCCCCTTCAGGTTTATCTGCTTGCTGCCAAGTGGATCAGAGGTGGCAGCTTCCTTGTCAAGGTGGCAGCCTGACTGAGGGACGCGCTCAAGCGTTGCCAACAATGCCCGGGAGAGGAAGACTCACTCTCGCTGTTGGCGCAAACGGGCACTGTCCGACGCCAGCTCCTGCCTATCCAAATTCATTCTTAACAAAAAAAACAAAAAAAAGATCAATCGTAAGCTTGGAATTATAAGGTTCTATCTGGGTGGAGGGCAGTTCTGAGATATTGAGTATAGAAGCCCATTTCCACCAGTGTGATGAAATAAAAAGATCATGTAAGTCATTATAATGAGAAAATTTCTCAAAATAATGAGTTAGTATCTCAAAATAATGAGTTAGTATCTCAAAATAATGAGTTAGTATCTCAAAACAATGAGTTAGTATAGTATTTTGAGAAAGTTTCTCATTATTTTGAGAAAGTTTCTCATTATTTTGAGATACTAAGGCATTATTTTGAGATACTAAGTCATTATTTTATAGGGTTTAGGGTTATTATAATGACTTACAGGACCGTTTTTTTCATTACACTGGCGGAAATGGGCTTCCATAATTGAGCGTCAAAAATGTACTTTATTTTTTATTTTTTTTTAAAATAACACCTTACAACCATAAAGTAACATTCAAAGATCATGAATATGTGGATAGCTCAATTTTCAATTTTGATTTCAAAAAAACAAGTCAGAGAGAACCTTATAATTCCAAGCTTGCGATATATTCTGTATATCAGAATAACTTGTATTGTGAAGGAATTGTCCAATTCTGTGTTCACTTTCTCAAAGAAAATCATTTTCCCAAAGAAAATCATTTTTTTCATCTTCTCTTATAGTAGAAATCCGTGAGATACTGTTTTTTTTTTATTTTGTCTCCATCTTTGGTGCTCAGCGCTCATTGCTGTGGTGTTTCTGCAAAGCACTTTCCAGAGATCACCTGTCAATCAAACAGTGTGTCCAGTACTGTGACATCTTGATTTTCTGTTGATGCAGTTTGAGTTTCTCTTTTCTCTGTCTGTTCAGCCATGGTGGCTATCACTGCACATACTGACTACCCAGTTCTTCTTCTTCTGTTTATTCCAAACAAACCGGAAACAGCAAATGTAAAAGCTTTCATGAACTGGATATAGGTTGAACCACTACATTTACTACATTACTTTAAATATCAGCATTAATGAAGCATGTGCTAAGATGCAGTGAACATCCATACAGACCAACAGCAAACAGCAAGGCTCCTACCACTATGAGGTTCCACATGCGAGCAGCTTCCGCCACCAGGGTGGACACCGAGCTGCAGCCCGGCATCAGCACGATCTTAATGGGCTCGGTGTACAGCAGGTCATACAGCAGCTTGGTGGCCTCACCTGGATCACACTGTGGGCAGGGAGGGATGAAGAAGAAGAAGGGAAGAAGAAACACTGTGAGAAATATCACTATGTCCAGAGACCTTACAGAAATAATATGTATGTGAAAATGTTGGAAGAATAAAATGGGATATGCAGGGTTTCTATGGGTTTCAGAAAGCCAAATCTTAAGACCATGCCTAAAGACAGATCTGAAAGTATAAATGTGATTTCATGTTTAGGGACATGAAATCCAATGTGGAAATGCAGTAATGTAACACAACGTAATAAAATAAAACCAACACTACAGCCAGTCACATGCACCTCTTTTGGTGAAACTACACCATTCATGACATTCGTCTTATTGATTTTTTTTTACTTTCCAACTCTACCTCAGCTAAACATCATTGAAAGTAAAGAAGCTGTAAATACCCCCGTCCAATTTTATAGCTGCATCAAAATGAAACTTAAAGGAATAGTTCACCCAAAAATGAAAATTCTGTCATCATCTACTCACCCTCATGCCAAATTAAACACAGGTGAAATTTGTTAGTCCATATAACACACAGGGAGGTTGCCAGCACAACTTGGTACCAGCCTTCTCCAAAACAACTGAAGTCAATGGGGACCTGTTCTTTAGAGTTCCAAAAAAAAACAAAAAAACCTATACACCATGATTTGCTGCAAATCAATCAGCTGTAGTTAAGATTTGCACTAAATGATGGTGTAAATATACTGTAGGTCTTTTTGGAACTCTGAAGAACTGGTCCCCACTGACTTCAGTTGTTTTGGAGAAGGCTGCTATGGAGTTGTGCTGCAGCCTCCCTGTGTGTTATATGGACAAACTTCACCTGTGTTTCAACTGGCTTGAGGGTGAGTAGATGATGACACAATTTTCATTTTTGGGTGAACTATTCCTTTAATCAAACCTAAGGCTGGCTTTACACAATGCAACTTTCGCGCAATTCGTTGCAGGCTGCAAAATAACTCAACAAACTCTTTCTGAACATTCCAAATATGATACAAACCCATTTCATGATTTTCATTAGAAATTCTACAGAATTCCAACATAAGTTGCACAGAACTGAAGTTGCATTCAAGTAGCACCATGCAAAGCCACCCTAACCCTGCACAACATGATGAAAAAAGACCTCTATTTACCAAATGTAAGATATTTTAATGCTTTTAAGGCCTTATCTTTAGACAATTCTTACGGCTTTAATTTCAGACTTGCAGACTTCAGACTCCCATGGCTTGGGATTCTATTTGACCGGGTGTTGTTGATGCACTTGGAAAGCAATAGACCGGGGTGTTATAATCTGTTAGACTGTGTGTCCTTTTTTGGTTTATGCCTTATCAGTTGTTTGATTAAAAAAAAGGAAAAGAAAGAGAGGAAAGTGGGTGGAGAGATGGAACAGAAGACAGACGAGGACGTAACATACAGCACACGCAGACATATGTACGGTTAAATGCACTGTGCCAGATAGGAGGAGTCAGCAACTCAATTTACACTAGTGTGCGCATACATGTAGCAATGCATGAACCAGAGCTGAAGCAAGGGGGGGGGGGGGAGGCACGTTCCAAGGTCGCCTCAGCCTGGCTCCTGAGAGGCTTTTCAGGGAGGGCGAAACAACATTTATCTATGTGGATGCTGGGGAAAACATTTACCCACCAGTCATGCCCCATTGTCTTTGATTCACACCTAACAAATGGCATTCTTCGGTTTCCATTCTCAGCTTATAGTCGATGAAAAATCAATAACCAATTTAAATGATAATGCCGAGGGCGTAGCGATCATCGATCATCTGAGTCGAGGGAGACGGGGTCACATTTGGATGACTGTTGAGATGTGAACAGAACATGTTTAAGAGCGTCGGATTGGAATTTTTTCTTTCTTTTTTCTTTTTTTTTACCACGAGATGAAATCAATGTCATTTCGCTCCACACAGACCGTTCACACCAGAGTGGCAAATACATAGACTTTGATAAGAAGCTGGACCCTGATTTTGTCTGATGAAGCAATCATGCAAATGCTGTTTGCATTGCTCACTGCGCCAACACACTAATCTGTGTATGACCAGGCATGGCTCACTGCTCACCTCCCCCCCCTCACACACATTAAAGGTGCAGTGTGTAGCTTTTTAAAACATCGATGGCTCACTGTAGAATTCAAGTGGACACAGACAACTTTTCAACTTTCCCCTCATTGTCCCCCCCTAGTGTTTCCAAGTGGTATTGTTGTTTGCGCCGCTGTCGCAAAGACAACCGGATCTCTTTTTATAATATACAGTGCAATAGAATAAACCATCTGTCTGCTTATCAACTCCTTGATCGTAACACAATACAGTAACTTTCACCACTGCTCATTTTAGAAAGGCCACTGCAAGAAAACGTGTTCTTTGTTTAGATTATCAAACGGACAATGGATCATTTATTTGTTTCTGGCACTGTACACTGTGCAATCAACTTTTACATCATAATGATAAAGTTAGTTAGTTAGATAGTTTTCTCTTTCACTTTACTGAAGAGGGTGAACATGTTGGATCGGTCTTTCACTCCTTCCACCATCTGCCATTGCCAGAAACTGAAAGCTTTAGCTCTGTTTGCTCTGGAAGAACAGAACCTCTTCCTGTTTTGTGCCGTAAAGCAATCCGGCAGATTTCCCGCCAAATCCGACCTGATGGCACACAATGTAAAATACAGTATAGAGGTCGGTAGAGGCTGCCAAACTTCTAGGTCAGTGATTCTCAACATTTTTCATATCCCTAGTTTAGTCCACATTAGGGCCACGGACCCCCATTTGATGAGATTTTGTCTCTCGGACCCAAATCTGAGAATATTTTTATTGTCAGATATAATTTTGTCCAGAATTCCATGACTATCTGTATTGTAGGTAGAGAGATAACAGTGAAACTATGACCAAAATAGTCATTCTTCTACATTCTCTAACTGTGTTCTTGTAAATGAAATAATGGTGTTAAAAGTTTAATAATTCATGAATTTGCTGGGGACTCCCTGGAACCCCCTCAAGGACCCCTGATGGTCCCCGGATCCCATGTTGAGAACCACTGTTCTAGGTGATGGTCTTGTTTGATTATGGTAATTATACTGATGCCTCAAAATGAATATGGTAATGATTTATTTATATTAGAATGCTACCATAACTCTCTTAATAGAGCCAAATCTTGCTCACTGTATATTCAGGTCTATATTTAATAGAATATCTTGAACTCTTGAACCCCGTACCATGACCAAATCATAGTGATTCCATGACATAGGAAGGCATGTCTGGGTGAGAGCGGCTTCCTCATCATTGTGGGTTCTGATGACAAGTACAGTAGCGGAACACATCGGGTAACAGGGAAATAAGTGTCCACCTACAGCCAACTAATGGAGTGAGCTGTCACTGTGGGTTCAGGCCGCATGGTACTGGTTGTCTCCGACTGATGTGTTCAGGGATTTAAGAGCCGCTGCTGATCCAGACTCAGAAGGGGGGACGTCAGCAGATTTCTGACCCCCCCCCCCCCCCCCCCTCTGTGCCACTGTTCCAGCCTTTTCTTACAAGCAAACCGGGACTGCAGCCTTCTGCTCCGCGAGCTGAGCAGCTGAGCAGCTGAGCCCCACCGTGCCGGAATTCAACCCCCACATGCACATAATACATGTAAAGATGGACATATGGTTAGATATATGGATGGGGACCAAGGTTTAATTATATAATCCGTATGCTTCGACTTTAGGGGTTAGCGTAAACAAGATTTCAATATGTCTTCCATTGCCAGAAACACTGAAAGCTTTACCGTTTTTGCTCTGGAAGAACAGCGCCCTCTTCCCGTTTTGTGCCGTAAAGCAACCCAGCAGATTTCCCGCCAAAATCCGACCCCGGTGGAAATGATCTCATTTGTTTACAGTAATTATACTAATGTCTCAAAAGGAACATGGTAATGATTCATTGGTGATAAAATGCTACACAAAGCACCTTTCAGAATAATTGTGCGAGTCATTCGGGTGCCAGAAAAAAAAAAAAATTTGTGATGCAAAAAGAGAGATGTGTTGCTGCTGTGGAAAACACATGCTTTTCCTCATCTCTCTATGTCATTACCAAGCTGAAAAGAAATATTTTGGGTCAAACTTTCAGACACTTTTCTACAGAATGCCTAAACATTTATTTTAGGACACATTCTCCATTGTTATGTTACTTCAAGGTGAGGGAGCAGATGCGCAGCTCTTGTATGCATTTATAAACAGCTGTGGATGAATTTCTAAATCCATTTTGTCTTTTTTTTTGCCTTTAGGGCTTCTGAGCAGCCATATAGCCTCTTGAACTGACTTTATCATAAGATACACATACGATACACTAGCAAGTTTTACAGCAATTTTAGACCATATACTAGAATCGCAAAAATTCTACTTTAGTTGGTTTAATTGCAGCCTGCAAGCCCAGGTTACCGAACAGAGAACAGATATATCCTCGCCTTTTGAAATGTCACATAGAGCCAAAACATGAGCGGCATTTGAGATAACTCCAGAGTTTCAGTCATAATTACAGTAACAGAAAAGTAATTGCACTGGGGACCTAGAGAGAGTGCTGTTAATAGCCTCAAATAAAAAAAAAAAAAGAAGCCTATAATTCAAAGTTCTAAAGCCCTAAAAATAAGGCTTTTGAGGTTTCGTGAGATAAAAATGTATTCGTATTCAAAAGTAAGTATTTAGTGTAAAATCAATTAGGAAGTAAAATTTCTTTAATGGAATAAATGAGCTAGTCGGTAGAAATCTTCTGTGCGGCCTCAATTAAAGATTTTGAAAAAGGAGAGAAGGGAGAAAGCGCTGGAAGCCGACGGCTCGGCTCGTTTGGAGTCGGGGGGGGGGGAGAAAGTCGATCCATCAATAAAGTGAAGAGGGCCAATAAAAGAGGGGGGGGGGGGGGGGGCGCCGCTTTATGTTCTGCTGTCAGGGAGTGGTGATGAAGGTTATCTGGTGTCTTCTTGGAGGGTAAACCCGTTCGTCCCAATTCTCATCATAACTCTCTTTCCCTTCACCTAATGGCAACAGCCCCCCCCCCCCGCTAACGAGAGGGGTTTTTGGAGAAAAAGCCGGGGCCCCTCCTCCTGCTCCTGAATCAAATAAATCAGTTCGTGGGGCCAAACTGACAGTAATCCCGCGCTATGTGCCTGGCGGCTGACTCATTGATTAACCCGGGGCACACTCGGGGGAAATCACCGCATGGTCCGATGCATTCAAATGCCGCTATATCTGACCCCCCCCCCCCACCCCCGCATCCCATCCCATCCCATCCTCCCACCCTCTCCTCCGGGACGCGTCTTCAACTTTAAAACGCCACGGGGGGGGGCGAGGGGGGGGGGCGACATTTAATCAGCTTTCCTGAAGATCTCGGGCGACAAAAAAAAAAAAAAAAAAAAAAAAAAAAAAAGGTACGAGGAGCAGCAGCAGCAGCGGCGGAGAGGAATTTTCTGGTTGGTTTGCCGCCTGATGACGCAGGGCCCTTCTTTTTTTTCCGCCTCTCGGCATCGCAGTCTGCGGCGGGGGGTGGGGGGGGGGGGTGGGAGCCATCAGAGCGTGTTTACTCCGATCTACAGCTGGCCCTGGCAGAGCGCTGTAGCGGTGTAAAAGGTCTGTGATAGATGACTGCTCCGACCAGCGCTTCTTACATTTGGCTAACTGAGCTCAATATGGTTTCCTCACACGGCCGGGCTTAACTCAGCCCGCCGTCCATCTGCTCCTGTTTATGCGATGGTAGTAGGTGCATGATCTTGCCTTTTTTTCTCCGAGCCAAATCTCTGTTTTGTTTGAACCGCAGTTGTCTTGGTTACTGTTGTCATGCCAACCTCGACACCCCCTTATTCCCCCCCCCACTCCACTCCAGCCTTTTGAAGTGGGGATCCAATGCAGAGCGGCACCGACCAATCGGAGCGACGCTTTTAAAAAACATACCGGCCAGTCACAGTGCATTTAACTGTTTACATACTCTGTGTGTGTGTGTGTGTGTTGGTATGTAGGGGAAGAGAAACCCAGGTGGGAAGAGGCAGAATGAGAGAGACGGAGAGAAATGATAATCTAGCGGAATGGCTTCTCCCAGTAAAACACTGTAAGGGAAAGAGTTTAAATCTGAGGCTTGGCAAATTGGAAAAAAAAAAATCATAAAAATTCATGGCAAGAAAGACATGAACGTCTCCTAACAGAGCGAGATTGAAGATGAAACCCTTAGTATGTCCCATTCAGAGATGTTTAGTTAGGGCTTCCAAGCCCTGACAGATAAAGAAAAGATGAATATTGTGTGAGGTGTTGAGAGCCAGACTATTAATATTGCTGCAAATCTTGTATATTTATGTCACAATGTGCAGGCTAAGAGTAACAAAGATGAATGCTGACCAGTCAAACAAAAGACCTCCAGTAATCCCTGAAATACACTGATTTATTGTTTTTGATTCATTTTATTCTGATAAGACTAGAAAGATCAGTGGATTTTTGATGGGAACTAAGAGAAATCCAAGATACCAATAATGATCAATTGAGGAAGGTAAAACCATTATAACCATTATTTCCTTGCATGATTTAGTTTATACAGAAAGTGGGTCTAGGAAAAGACATTTTGAAACCTTAGATATTTCAACTGTAAAATTCAAAACAGCTGTCAACTGACCCTCAGATTGGTCTTTCTAGTGCTAAAAATCTGTAAATACTGTATGCATGTATAAACTCGCTTTCACTTGTGTATATTCTATATTCATTCTTATTAAAATCCAGGAGTGCTTTGGCAACACATGTAGACTCATGCTAAAAAAAAAAGCCATTCCGGTTCTGTTTCTGAGAGAGAGGAGGAGGACTGAGGCAACACAGAAAACACCAAATGTCATGAAATGAGCACAGACGCAGATTATGTTTTGTGGACACTTAACTACATGAAAATTACATTCCTCCACCATGAGAGGATTATGGGACAAGAGCGGGAATTGGACACACCGTTTCCACTTGAAACGGTAAGCTGACGGTTAGGTTTAGGCAAAGCTAAAACTTTTGATTAAGGACCATGATTTTGGGGTCTGGAAATGAAAACTTGACTCACAAAATTCGGTGGGGGCCAGGCTGGATGAGCTCAGGCTGAAGTGAATGGCAAATTCAAGAGCAGGAGAGTGTATGAGGTGACTGGACGGCCAAAGCTTTTAAGGCAGAGTATATTTCACTGTGCATGGGCCCTGATGCACACACAGATGCAGTTGTTATGCCACTATACAGTAGGTAGGACATTTCTCCGGGGCCGTAACCCATTTTATGACCAGCTGCTGCGTTTTAAAAATATACAATACACAGAGGACTGCCTGTTATCCTAATGATGGCGTAACATACAGTAGATGTGTAATGAGTTAATAACAGCATGGGAATATACACACAGCAGCTCAAGTGAAAGAGGTGCTGGAGGAATTATCTACTAGTGATGTGGTGGTGAATAAAAAGGTGGGTAAACAATGACCTCCAGTCATTATCATAAGGCAAACGACCACTGATATGAAATGTAGCTTAAAATACCTTATCCTCATATGATATGACTTACATCAGTTTGATACTATTCAGCATGATGTACACTATACCTTTACCTCATAAAGATTTATGACAGCTTACAAATGTGTAAACTCTATTGTACAAAAAGGATGTTAACTGCAGCCTCCAATAAGGCAAAAATGCACCAATATAAACAAAAAAATCTATTTTCAGAAAAGCATTAATTGATACTCTTTTTTCCTTTATTCTGTATGACTTGCATCAGCTTGATACTGTTTAGCACTGTTCTTTGCTGATGTTGACTATGCCTAAAAAGCAAACTGCAGCTGAAAATAAAAAAGATGACTGTTATGACCACAGAAACATGGCACTGATTGCATCCCCTTTACAATTTTAATACACTACTTTTCTAATTTTGCATTGTGTTATTCATCTACAAGAGCAGCCCACCAAACTGAAGCATGTGCAAACTTGGCCAATGAAACTGACTCAGATTCTCATCCGCTTACAGCCTACAATGTAGTGAAGGAGTGAAGTTCCTTTGCACTAGTCTGCGCTGTAGAAAGAGCTGTGCAGTCTCTGTGGAGTGAGTTGGCGCTACTCACCATGCTGTCGTAGTGTATGAGCTCCAGCTCGTAATCCGGCAGTATGTCGGTCCTCTTGTTCACCAGGTCCAGGGCCATCTGAGCGGAGGGCAGGCAGGCCTGTCCGCCGGGCCCAGCCTCCGCTCATGGGGAAGAGGGCGCCGATGTAGAGCTTCTTCTTGCCTAGAGCCGGGCAGGAGCAGGACAGGAGCAGAGTCAGGGCAAAGGCAGAGAAATAGCCGGACCGGGACCCGGACCTGCGGAGCCTCCGAGGTTTTGGCCCGGCGAAGCCATGGCGGAAGCTGGGAGGAACCGGATCGGTTTTACTCCTCCGGGTTCTGTTCGACTTTCTTCTGCGGTGCGGAGTGTGTGGGTCAGGATAAAGGGATTCCCATGAGCTGTACGGAATTGTCCTCAGAGATGGAAGCACATCTGATATCTGCCTTTACTTGAAGGGGAGAACTTCTCATGTGGTGCAAAACTAACTCACAGCTTCCACACATACACAGAAACACTGATTCATCTCACTCAGCTGCTGGTTCCCTGCTCTGCTTTAAGCATTTTAGCATTTTGGAGATTGTTTTTTTAATTTTTTTTATCTATCTTAACACGTGTTGAACAGGACTTCATGAGCGCCTGGGTAAGCTATTGTAAGCGGAGCTAGATATGTGCAGGCAAAACGATCCTACACGTTTAACGCAATCAATAAACGGCTGAGAAGTTCCGTAATGAACAGAGACAGATTGGGTCAATTAACAATAAAGGCAGGTTGGAGCTGATTAGTTCCTAATTGGACTTGCGGCGGGTATTTAGTCGGATTTTGCAATTAAAAGGATCTTTATGTTATTCCCGCTGTCCGAGGTGCTGAAGTCAGAGTCGGCGGGGGCAATAATCACCTTCCAGGTTATTTCGGAAAGGACTTTATTTTTTGCAGAGATAAGACAGACAGCTTCCCCTCTCCCCCCCGTTATGAAATATTAAAAAAAAAAAAAAAAACAAGCCAGATTGAGCTCACGAGGAACACGGAGAGGTTTCTGTCCGGGTAACGCTCGTCATCTATCTGTCCTTCCCCATCCATCCGCCTACATAATCACGGCTCCTTTCGCTGGAGGACTCGTTACGGCGCACATTACATGTTGTACGGGATCACCGCATACACAAACAACGGGCACGGCTGTCTACGTTATCAATAATCCATGGTGACTAAATGGTTAAGAAGTCTCGCTTTCAAGACAAAAAAAAAGGTCGATTTCACGGAAAGCGGACACGAGAAAAAAAAAAAAAAAAAAAAGTCGCATCGGTGTTGCTGGAATCCGGCGATCCTTGAGGAGGAGGGGGGGAAAAAAAGAACGGAACAATAGAAAAAATGACGGGAGCAGTGTTAAAGCTCACAGGTCTGTGCGTTAGACTGCCGCTGACTGCAGCAGCGTGTGAGGGAAAGTGTGTGTGTGTGTGTGTGCGAGAGAGAGAGAGAGAGAGAGAGAGAGGAGGAGGAGGAGGAAGAGGAGGGATGTTCGGTCTAACCCTCTCCGTTTCCAAACCACTTTGAATTTGCGATCCCTTAACACAGCCCCGCTCATTTATCTTCCTCCTCCCCTCCCTCCCTCCTTCCTTCCCTCCTTCCTTCCCTCCCGCCTGTTTTCTCCCACAACAAGCCCTTCCTCTCCCTCTGCCCTCTCCTGCCTTTACCTCCCTCGCTACATGGAGAAATGTTAAGCACTCATCAAAGTAAGTACACCGAGGACTTTTCCTGCCGTGCTCCACACACGCACTCTTCCCACTCACGTTTCCCGGCCTGATAGTCCGACCAAAGCCGATACTGAAGTAGCCGATATTCTGTGCCGATATTGCGATATCGGCGATATCGTTCTGTTTTTCCATTTTCCATGCCAAAAAAAAAAAAATAGTATTCACTGGTGGAAAAGCATCTGAAACAGCTGTCAAAGTGAACTAAGTCAAATATCTAGTTTTATCATTTATTCATTATGTTCTGATTTACCTTTCACCTATATTGCAAAACAAAGGATGCCCTCTCTCATGGCTTTGTGCCAATTGGTTGAAAGTATTTAAGAAAATATGCATTGACCAACCACAGATCATTTCTTTGTCTCTTAGAAAACTATATAAGATCAAGTATTCTGTTTTTTAGTTGAGACATACTGATGTAAGCTTTGGGTGTGATCTTATGTCTCCTTATTACTGACTATATAATCTCATTAATCTTCAAATCAGGTAAGTGGCTTGTGTCTTTACTTTGTGTATGAGTCCAGTGTTTTTTCCACGACACAGCATTTAGACCATCATGGGACACTAAAACTCTCACTGAAACCCAGACTAATGAGATGATTTTAGTGTTAGCAGCTATAGCCTAGGGCTGGGGGGATATGGTTGAATCGATAATCATAAGGATTTTTCTCAATATCAATATATATCACGATATGGTTCATGTATGCAAAATCACGTTAAATAATCAAATGAATGTTCATGTCATTGAACCGAATGGTGATGTTAGGTGTGATGTCAAACAAAAGTAAAATGTGCTTGTCATCATCAATTCAGACAGCAGAAATGTGTGTCACGATATCAAAATATCTTCATATCATCACGATATGATTCACTGAAAGACGATAAACGATAATATTGAATTATCGCCCAGTACAGCCTATAAGGCAGGGTGACCCACCAAACCTAATCGATGATAAGGGAACTTTGGGATACATTAGGCCTTTAAATTAAGAATGTCCAAAAAAAAAAGAATAAAAAAAACGAAATTAATAAATAAAATGCGCAAAGAAAATAACCTCCATCATATCAGCATTGAATAAAATGACTGGCCAATATCCAATATTTCAAAAAAGACCAATAGGCAAACAACCACCAATATGAACGAAAATCTATTATATAAAAACATTTATTTATGTTCTTATTTCATATCCTCATATAGATAACATCAGTCTGATGGTACTTTGATGTATACTATAGGCCTAGATTTACCTCCTTAATGTGTATATCAACCTAAAAAGGTAGTAAACAATATTCCTCAAATAAAAAGGAGAGCAAACTGAGTTTAGGCGGGTTTACTTTCCACTACATCCCTGCTTATGGTACACAACTCTGCTTTATTTATTTTGATCCACCCTGCTCCTTCTTCTTCTTCGCCTCCTTCTCCATAAATCAATACAAATCTTTTTCATTTGGCCAAACGCATTTCACAAATCTTATTGAGCCATAATGAATCATGCTTTGCCTCCCGCCCACGCACTCCTACGTTTACACGTTTCTTCATTACTGTCTCTGCCTTCCATTTTGTCTTGTGTATGTACGTGTGCGTGTCTGAGGCTGAAGCGTATCTTTAATAATGTATCGGCGCGGTGAT
Organism: Centroberyx affinis; assembly: GCF_046629955.1. Taxonomy (NCBI): domain Eukaryota; kingdom Metazoa; phylum Chordata; class Actinopteri; order Beryciformes; family Berycidae; genus Centroberyx; species Centroberyx affinis. The sequence continues at coordinate 186,402 of NW_027280689.1, read as the reverse complement.
GGGCTGACACCGATCCCTCTCTCTCTCTCTCTCTCTCTCTCTCTCTCTTTCTCGTTATTTGTTTCACGCTTTCTTCCCGTTTCCAGGAGCCGGGACCCTCCGCTGTACTTCAACCCTCAGTCTTGTGCTGCGGCATGGTGTCTATCTCGTTCAGTTGCTCCAGCCCATTTCTCTCTCTTCTCCCCTCTTTCCAGGCACAGCACTCCACCTGACTGGCTCTTGTTTCTCGCGGGCGGGTTGATATGTATCTCTCCGTGCCTCTTTCTATCTGTTTTGCCATCTCTCCAGGATTAGCCATGCCTTCCGATGCCGCTGGGGGAGAGAGGTTTGTATCTCTGCCTCCCACATCCCTCAGCTCCAGCTCGTTTTTTTTTTTTCTTCCTCCCAACAAACCCCGCTGTCATTACTGTCATTACATAGAAGACAGCACTGCACAAACAACTTGTATACTTAAATCAGATTGCGTGGACATAACACTGATTATACCAAGGAGGACAAGCAACCCTGTTATGCCTTCTGATGTGTTTTGAGTCTTTATTGCTCAATACATTTAACTAACTCTGTGTGCAAAGCTGATAAGTGATTCCCTGGGCTTTTAAATAATAGCCTAATTTTGTAAAGTGGAACACTTAGGATGAAGTGGCTGGGTAAAAACTGCAGAACTGCTAGTGTTTCAATGAAAAAAAAAAACAATGCTGGGGATTGTTTACTCTTCTAATACTGTTCAACTTTCTTTTTCAATGCTGCGTGGGTCAAGATAAATTGATTGCTATCAGCTATACGGGGCAAACTTGATTTTCCTCAGAGATGGAAGCATGTTTATAGACTAATATGTCACATAGAGATGGGAGTAAGTCACACATAAGCAAGTCACAAGTCAAGTCGAGTCCCTGCTGAAAGTCAAGCTAGACAAGTCATTGCTCAGGTCAAGCAATTCACAAGTCGTCTGCAATTCTAATGATCTAGCTCACAGTTTCCACATTTCAGTTTTCACATGTAATGCAGTCCCTAATTCTGACAGTAGGTGTCACTGTGTGTACAGAATAGAATGGAGTATTAGAGTTGTTGCACATGCGTGACACCTAAGGAGCGAGAATGTCACATCTTAGCATGTTGGGTATCATGTAAAATTCCCATTTGTATTCACCAAATGCGGAAAATCTAGGCGACAATGAGGTATATATTAGACTTTTGGACCCACGGTGCAATTGTTTGGTTTCAGAACACTTGGATTATGTTGCACAAACTGTACTGGACTTTAGTTGTTGGCTGACACAGAGCTGCGTTAGCTAACCCCACAGAACTTGAAAGGATAGAACGGTTCTTCCACTGTTTGCCATGGTAATTTGGCTACTATAGCATAGCGAGTATGGAATTTTAAGGGTTAATTGCTATGGTGACAATGCAAGTCTGGGCATTAAGGCCATAAAGTGTGTCACACTTGCTTGAGAACTGTGCAGATGTGTCTGTTGCACGAGTGCTTAGCAAACTGTCAAAACTCAACCAAAAGCTTTAGCGACAAGGCTAACGTAGCATTATCAAAGATTGTGCTTCTCTTGCTAGCTCTTCTAGTCAACATTAGCATGATAGCAATCCATGGCAGCAAGGCAACAGAGAAGGTTCTGTGGTCCTTTACTGCAAAACACCTTGCCTCAGTGACTTGCCGTTAAGTCGGTTTATACGGAAGCTAGTCCAACGGTACACATAAAAATGGCCGCCGCTCCGACCATCCTGGAACATTGATTTGAACAGGAATGACCGTTCTATCCATTCAAGTTCTGTGGCTAACCCGCTGTGTGTTATGTGGACATACAAACTTGTCCAGAGTTTCGACTGACATGAGGGTGAGTAGATAATGACCAAATGTTTGATTTTGGTTGAAATATTCCTTTAACCCTTTGACGCGTACGTTTTACTGAATCCCAACAAATTTTATGATTTTTGGAGTCGATCCCTCCATGACGGTGGCTTCTTGCGAATGGGTTGGTAGTCACACTAATGTTGCCCAATTATGCCTCAACGAACGTTAGCTAGCGAAGACGCAATATTTAACTAGAAGGGCACTCGGAGAGCGCAGACCTCCGCCAAGGTCCGTGCTATTATTGCTTGTTCGTGAGTCAGATCCGGATCCGCTCCAAAATGTTATGGGTTCTTCCTTGGCCCATGCTACACCCTTCCACCAAGTTTCATGAAAATTGGGCCAGTAGTTTTTCCGTAATCCTGCTAACAGACAAACAGACACACAAACAAACAAACAAACAAACGGCACTGAAAACATAACCTCCTTGGCGGAGGTAATAAAAAAAGTCAAGTCCTTTCAAGTCATCTTTCTTGAGCCTAAATCAAGTCTCAAGTAATGAATACCAAGTCGAGTCATGTCTTTTTGGAGTGTTCATTTGAGTAGAATTTTCTTTTGCCATCTCCTTGGTGCAAAACTAACCAACTCAAAGCACACACATACAGTACATACTGATTAATGTCATTCAGCTGTTGTTTTCCTGTTCTGTTTTAACTAGCATTTTGGAGAATGGTTTCGTCCAAAAAAAATCCTAACCCTAATTTTGTAAAGTGGGACAGCGGGTAGAAAGGAGAACTGCTGTGATGTTTTTTCTTGCCTCTTTCACTCTCTTCTTTTCTCTGTCTCTGTTGCACTCGTCCCCCTCTCTAACCAAGTCTTACATTTCTATATTTGCCCAAGCACTAAAGCCCAGGGGCGTAGCTTCCAAATTATATCACATACGACATGTTACCATTACTTATCCTGTTCTTGTGTTCCAGTTTCTCTCAGTGCAGCTGCTACAGCTTGGTTCTAATCTATGTAACATATACAGTATATCTCTTATATAAGTACAGGTCCAGTCAAGTTCAACTCAAGACCTGGTCCAAAGGGGGTCGAGACCAAGTCAAGACCAAGACCAGAGCAAATCGAAACCAAAATAGACAGTGTATATCTTTCCAAATGTAAATATAATGATTAAGGAGTTTGTTAAGGATCCACAGAAATGTAGATCTATCTGCAAATCCACTCTGTACTATACACTGCAACATCCAACTAATTATTACATACAGTAGTATATTCACTAATAAATACATAGAAGATTGAGGACCAGTACATACACAGGTTGAAATCGCTTAAATTGTTGTGCTGATGAAAAATAAAGCATACATCATTCCTCATTTTTTAAATTCTTAGATCGGCATAAAAAACTCAGGTCAAAATCCAATAGTAGCCTAGACCAGTGTTTTCCAACCTGGGGGTCGGGGGCCCCCAGATAATAAAGATTTTGGGGGATCGCGAGGTGATTTATAGGATAGAATAGGAAAAAAGTCTATGTCTATTTTTTCAGATTTCTCTCTCATTTTTGCTTCTTTTCTTATTAAATACTGAACAGTTTTCAGCCTCTAGGCTTCCTCTGATAGTGAATCTAATTAAACAACCTGAAAAGGGAAAATCATCCTTTGGTTTAACTCTGCACGCTTGGGATGGGGGTCACGAGTAGACATTGCTTCGTTTTAAGGGGTCACGAGGCAAAAAGTTTGAGAAACATTGGCCTAGACTAAGACAAGTCCGAGTCAAAATGGGCACAAGACCGAGACAAGTCCAAGATGTCAAAAAAGTGGTCTTGAGAGTGAACTTGGGTACTACAGCACTGTAAGGATGTAAGATTTGCCTGTTTGCTTCCCTGAGGCCATATCTCTAAGCCCAGAGCCTATGCTGTCACTATAGGGAATATAGGCCTTAGGTATAGTGTCTGTCCACCCTCCTCTCCTCATTAGTCAGTCAACAGTGATGACTAATTTGTGCCTCCACTCAACAGATTTGTTGATTTCAATGAGGTTAATTCGATTGGATTGCAACGCAAACTACACTGGCTCTCATTGTTTGTATTTCATACACAGAGGAACAGTGTCTCCCTGCTGTCTGTCAAAAATGGGTCCCGTCAGGGTTGGTTGCATGGAGCCACATTGGTATGCAGCTCTCAGCAACACTCTGAAGACGAATGTCAGCCATGGAGATGACAGCACAAATATGAAGTTAAAGCTGCTGGGAGAACAGTGCTGACAGCCTGAGCGTGGCGCTACCACACACTGGTTAGTAGGTGGGTTAACACTGGTCAGTATCTATGGTTATTCTGGCCAGTAGCTGTGCTTACACAGGTCAGTTGTTGAGATTTACACTGGTCAGTTCTGGTTAGTATAGTTTTACAGTGGTGAGTAGATGTCGACCGATTTATCGGTTTGGCCGGAGGTTTTTTATAAACAATTAGTTATCGTGGATATGAGCGCCAATGGTGGCTGATTATGGGTTCGCTCCCTCCGGTGTTCAAAGTAAATAGTGGCATTCCCTTGCGTTCACAGATCTGTCTCACTATTTACAAGGAGGCTCCACACTGAGTCAAGCTAGGCCTATGTATATCCAATCAAATTATTAACATTATTAACTTGTGGGTTACCCAACAGTATTAGTGAATTGATGACTACTAATGTGGCCACTTTTGCTCTTCTCTGCCCAAAGTATTCCATATAGTTTTGCTAGTAATTTGAAAGTCTTAAAATCAAGATAGTGTTTACGGCAAAAAAATAGTATCGTCTGTCTTTCAATATTTCTGTTAAGTCTCCAACTGTCATGTAACAAGGGCCTCTCAATCTTGTCAAGAGGCATATTCAGGTCAGGCAGGCAAGGAGGCGGTCAGTGATCAACGCTTTGTGAGATGGCCTCTAGAGGGCGTCTTTGGCTGGGAGATCCTCTCACCTATAGGCGAAATGCCACACTGACTCCCACACACTGAGTCCCACTCTCTGCCGTTAATTTACAAACATCCACGTCTTCTGCTGCCCTAGAAACTTTCCCGGTAACGTTATGACCTTGTGGTATAACGTTAGTAGAGTTAGGTAATTTAACCGATAACTGTGTCGTGCTAGCTGAGCTTCAACCCATCGCATTGGATTGAATGCATCTCTTTGTTATTTGTGTGTGTGCTTGTAAACTGAGCCTCTGACTCTCTGGGGGAAAGACAGCATAGAAAGCTGTACTCATTTGAGCTGTATGTTGATCTGGCATTGAGTGTTACAAGATAAAAACCCACCAGTAGGTTTTGGGAGTTTAAAAACTATTTTTTTTTTGTTATTAATTTAGATTTTTTAGTTTAGTTAGTACATTTAATAGATTTAATATATTTTGTTTATTAGTATGACTGTGATACTCAGTTTAATTTGTGAACAAATTCCAAAGTGTTATATTACAATCAGTGTTACTAGTCCATACCCGGGGATGCGCGCGCCACGACTCCGCGCAGACTTGCCAAAAATGCTAATAAACAGCTTAAATTTGGGAAAATGGAAAAATCAGCTTTGTCAGTCCCTGCCTATGCCAATGCCCAATGCCCATGTGCAGTTTCAGATTGACTGGCCAACCCATTGAGGAGCAAAATGGATGCAGACAGAAGGACAGAGTTTTCCTCATTTTATAGTAGGATTGTAAGTCTATAAGCCTTTTTTTTCCTCTCCTAAATATTGTTATTATGTCGGCCTTTAAATACCAAATAGATAGACCTCTAGTCAGTACTGGTTTGTAGCTGTGTTTACACTGGGAACACTAGGACCTCAGCAATAATGCCATCAGCACTTTGTGTTTACGAGCCCGGACAACATGGAGAGGAATGAAAGGTTACACCGGAAGACTCACCCCAAGAGATAAATCGATGGCTTCACACACACCCACACACACACACACACACACACACGGCTGGGAAAAAAACGCAAGCTCACGTACGCTACCGCACATGTGCATACACTGCGCGTCGAGATAATAAAAACGCCATAGTAACCGTGAACAGGCACAGTGTGACGCTCATCCTTCCCCTGCACTCCAGCCCCAGAGCTGGAGCTCCACTTATCGAAGTGGGACATATGAAACCGATGCCGCCGCAACCATTTAACGGAATTACCGCGGTGCCGGGGGAGGGGGGCGGGGGGGGGGGCGAATTAAGATGAAACCTTAATTACAGGATCGTGTCGCTTTCGAACGGGCGGCTTCGTGGAGGTATAGGGATTTGCTTTTTTTTTTTTTTTTTTTTTTTTTCCCACCCCTCCTGATAGACCCTGACACCTCGCGCGGCTCGGCTTGTTACGGCTGGAAGTTTTGGAAAAAAACACGGGAGCGGTTTGGGAGAGAGAGAGCGGTGTGGGCGCACGGGAGAGGAGGAGGAGGAGGAGGAGGAGGAGGGGGGGGGTATTTAAGCGGCCGGTTTCTGCGATGGTCTTGATAGGATTGCGGGAACCTGCAGGCTACATCTGATATTCATGGGCTCTCTGTCTCTGGCTCAGCGGTGAGCCTTGAGGGTCGCTCTAAAATAAAAGCTCCGGCTCCAAATGGCGACGGGATGAGAGAGGAACATCCAGTGCCCAGGAGTTTGAATCACAGTCAAATAGCACACTATACTTTATTACTCATTTCAGTTAATGTACTGTACTTGGCACGACTTCAGCTCCGACTGCAGCGTAAGTAGAGCGCTACATTTATTATATAGCAACGCTGTAATATTAATATACTCCCTATGCTGAAAAGTTGATCCAAAAGCTACTGAGAATGTGAATAGCAGCAAAGAAGCTGGCTCTCAGCCTCAAAGTGTCCAGTTGTGTCCTGTTTGAGGTCAGTGCGTCCCCCCCCTCTTGGCAGCTCTGGACAGCCAAAAAAGCACACGGCGAGCTTCATTACCATATCGCACCATCTGGATCGTATAAAGAAAGAAAAAAAAAAAAAAAGGACAAATCCGGACTCGAGACCTCGAGGCGGGGACTTCACCGGAAGGCCTCGATCGATTCTTCCCGGGGCTCGCCGAGGTGATTGGCTGCGCGAGGGGGTTGCCAGATCACCGCGGGGGGGGGGGGGGGGCAGCACAATTGGCTCAACAGGCTGCCAGATCGTGGCGGGCATAGAGATTTCCTGGTGCAAGCTAAAAAAAAAAAAAAAAAAATTCCCACTGAACTCTAGGGAAAAAAAACAACAGCGAAGAGAAGCCGTGCTCGCTCTTGAGGTTTCTCTCCGAACGACAAAAACGCGAAAAGAAATGACAAGTTTTCAAATATTACGAATGGAGGAGGGGGGGGGGGGAAAGAAGGCAAGAAATATCAACGTTTCACATGAAACCCATTCCCCACCTCCCGCCCACTCTCCCCCTCCCTATGAGCTGCATCATTTCTTAGCCGAACGCAGCCTTCTCGTTTCATCAGTGGAGTAATCCTTTTATCACTCCACCGTGGAGTGCGGTCTCCAGACACGTTTGCTCAATTTGACACCAAATTGCATTTGTTCATATATTTCGGGACACAGATTACATCAGCAACCGGTCCGCCCGCTCTCCCAAGCGGAATGCGTTTAGCGGCAGCCGCTGTGGGAGGCAAAATAAAAGCCGCGCGCGAAGTGAGGTGGCGACTGCTCGGTGTCATCAGTCCGCCTGTTCCTCTGTGCTTTGACAGGTATTAAAACAACTGTGTTCCTGTTGCTGAACTGACTATAACACGCAGCCATTGGGAGAAGTTGTCAGTGGTGGAATTGTGGATTGTAAGCTGCCACCAACAAACCCCCCCCCCCCCTCATCTCCTCTGTTGAATTGGAGTGTGAAATATGACCAGGCGCTGCTTTATAACACACCTGCTGTTTAAACCGTCTGTCCCTCCAAATCCTGATCATCTCCTCTCTACCTCCTCTAATGCCCTCCGTTCCCTTTTGTCTCCTTCCGTCTTTGGCCGCTTCCGATCCCCCCCCCCCCCCCCCCACACCCCCCCACCCTTCCCCGACATCCTCGTCTCTTCCTCCTTTCCCAGCCGACACCGTCCCCTCGTGTCATCTCTAATCATCTCACCTCTGCGCAGGGTGTCTGCAGGTTTCGGAAAGCCGCGTTCAAGACTTTTTTAAAACCGTTTAATGCTACCTGGAATTGTGTTGAAGACCAGTTTAACAGCCAAAATTAAGAAACTGGAATGAAGAAAGCCAAAATGAAGAAAGCTGTCAAAACCAGACTATTTCTTATTGAAAATAGTTCTGAAACTATAAATGGGACATGAAGTCCAATATGTTTGTCATATTAACTAGGGCTGGGTATCGCCACTGATTTCCCGATTCGATTCGATTCGATTCAATATCGATTCGGTTAGGGATATTTCAGTTATAATACCAATTTTGCTTGGATATGAAAGAGATTCTCAGAGAATTAATGCTGTAAATTGTACAAGGAACCCTCTAACCTGGTGTATTATTAAAAATATTAATGTCTACATTTAGAATTGACCCCAAAACAGTTACATTAATGTACTTTTTATTTAACATGACCAACACACTACAGCAGTCAACACAATACAGTGCAAGCTGTGCAACTCTACAGACTCTACAGTCAGTGAGAGTGACCAGATAAGAGCTTTCTGTAGTGCAGTGTAGCTTCAAGCTTCAAGCATCCACGGGAAAAGGCATATGTTAAAAGATTGATCTCAGGATTTTATGAATCGATATCGGATCATTCAAACGAAGATCGGAAATCGGAAAATCCATTTTTTTTTAACCCCAGCCCTGGTATTAACCCTGTTCTAGATTGATCTAAGAGTGGACATGCATGTGGGTCAGACTTACTGTGACCAACTGGAAGCGCGGTAATGTAATACAACATACTGTAAGAAAATAAAACCAACACTACTGCTGGTCCACACAACTCATTTCATTTGTCTTACTTTCCAATTCTGCCTCGACCGACTCAATCACGGAATGTCAATACCAATCTAATTTCACATTTGCATCAAAATGAAAATAAAAATTACACGGTGAAAAACGATACGACCTCTATTTACTGAAATCGTGATGCTTATTAAGGCTTTAAATTCAGATAATTGTAGCCTTTTTCACACTTTTTAAGCAACCTATATTCATTCCATGTCCCCCCCCCCCATCCTCCGGCCTCAACTCCCCCACACACACACAACAGAGCTGAACCTTTAACTCCTTCGCTTGCTTTCCAGCCTCCGCCTAGTTGAATGTAATAACAGTCAGCGGATCGTCCATGCGGCTCATTGTCTGCTCTGGGGGAGCTAACCGCCATCTGACCGCTCTGTGTGATGGCCACCCTGTCTGCAGGCTCAGCCTTCTGCACTTGGTCTACAGCGAATTGGGTTCGGTCCAGATCTGTGATTCAGTGTGGCTGCACCCCCCCCCCCCCTCCTCCTCCTCCTCCTCCTCCTCCTGCTATCCCACTTTCTCCTTATCCACATCTCTTGGCACTCGCTTACACAACTTTCCCTTTCGCCTCCGTCTCGCTGAGCTTTCCTTTTTCCCTTTTCCCCCCTCGCCCGTTTCTCTATCTGTTCCCTCTCTTCCTGTCCTCTGCCGTTCGCTCCGCTCGTTCCCGTCGAATGTAATAACGTTAATGTGATCTGCAGTGCGTCCATAAAACACACTCTAATCTCCCTGGCTGTCTCTGGGAGTGCAGCTGAACCTGCTCGGCTATTTCTGGCGGCTCTATTCCTCATGTTTATAGCGCGTCTCTTATGATTGCGTTATCATTGAAGCGCTTATTTCGTTGTCGCGGTGTGCGTCTGTTTCAATGCCATGTATATCTGGTAGGTGCAGGGAGATGGTGGTGATGCGCTCGTTTTAAAAATGACAAACTTTTTAGACGCAGGAATATATTTGCATTTCAGCTTTTGGCGGCGTGTGAATTCTGTGAATTTTAATGCAATGCCTCTGAACTATTCCTTCCTAGCACAAACGCTCAATAAATGTACGCACATGCAGCGCTGCAGTGGAAACATTAGCGGTGCAACTGGCCTATAAATATGCATTGGCCCTACAGTGAATGTGTCTTCATTTAAACCTGCTGCCTCGCTCTTGATCCCATTTAACACCAGCATGTGTTACTTCTTCCTCGGGGCAAAGTAAACCTGCAATCTCCATCCCTCCGCTATAAGCAAGGCCCCGGACATTGAAATGCAGCATGGGTCCCACCTCTCCCGCCCTCAGGCGAGGCACTTAACCTGGACTGACCCTCCAAAGCCTCGGCTAGATGAGGAGAGAGGCATCAGACAGACCAATAAATCACAGCATTAATAACGGCATCAGCGTGTGGACCAACAGGCCAATCCGTGGCTGTATCGGACATGCATTTGACAAGCTGCTCAGGTCACTCCGGACACTGGAGCTCATGAGGCCATGACTTTGAGATGCGAGGCAGCCACAGTAGCCGGTTGACAGGGAGGATGAATTCTTCTCCATGCCCCAAATGTCTGAAATAATATCTAATATAGTATGGGATATAGTATAGTAGACTATAGTCTATAGCAGTGATTCTCAACCATTTTCATATCAAGAGCCACAGACCCCCATTTGATGAGATTTTGTCTCTCAGACCCAAATCTGAGAATATTTTCATTGTTAGATATGACTTTTTCCAGAATTCCATGACTATCTGTATTGTAGGTAGAGAGATAACAGTGAAACTATGATCAGAATAGTCATTCTTCTTGGGGCGCCCCGGTGGCTCACTGAGTGGAGCGTGTGCCATGGGGCTCAGTCCTTCCCACAGTAACCCGGGTTCGAATCCGCCCCACGGTCCTTTGCTGCGTGTCCTCCCCTCCCCTCTCTCTCTCCCATACCTTCCTGTCTCTCTCTAACTATCTCCCTGTCAAATAAAGCATGAAAATGCCAAAAATAAATCTTTTAAAAAAAAAATTCTTCTTCATTCTTCTTCATTCCCTAATTGTGTTAACTTCTTGTAAATGGAATAATGCTGAAGTTTAAAGATTCATCAATTTGCTGGGGACCCCCTGGAACCCCCGCAAGGACCCCTGGTGGTCCCCGGACCTCACGTTGAGAATCACTGGTCTATAGTATGGTCTATAGTATAGTAGACTGTCGTCTATAGTACACAGTTGGTTGAATCAGATGAGAATCTCAAATTGTAAAATTGTTCTCCGTTCTTCAGTCCAAAATAGATATTATTCCCTCTGTTCTTCAGTCCATCTCAAACTGTAAAGATGTTCTTTGTGTTCTTCAGTCCATCTCAAACTGTAAAGATGTTCTTTGTGTTCTTCAGTCCATCTCAAACTGTAAAGATGTTCTTTGTGTTCTTCAGTCCATCTCAAACTGTAAAGATGTTCTTTGTGTTCTTCAGTCCATCTCAAACTGTAAAGATGTTCTTTGTGTTCTTCAGTCCATCTCAAACTGTAAAGATGTTCTTTGTGTTCTTCAGTCCATCTCAAACTGTAAAGATGTTCTGTTGTTCAGTCCATCTCAAACTGTAAAGATGTTCTTTGTGTTCTTCAGTCCATCTCAAACTGTAAAGATGTTCTTTGTGTTCTTCAGTCCATCTCAAACTGTAAAGATGTTCTTTGTGTTCTTCAGTGCATCTCAAACTGTAAAGATGTTCTGTTGTTCAGTCCATCTCAAACTGTAAAGATGTTCTGTTCTTCAGTCCATCTCAAACTGTAAAGATGTTCTGTTCTTCAGTCCATCTCAAACTGTAAAGATGTTCTGTTCTTCAGTCCATCTCAAACTGTAAAGATGTTCTTTCTGTTCTTCAGTCCATCTCAAACTGTGAAGATGTTCTGTTCTTCAGTCCATCTCAAACTGTAAAGATGTTCTTTCTGTTCTTCAGTCCATCTCAAACTGCAAAGATGTTTTCTGTTCTTCAGCCCATCTCAAATTGCAAAGATGTTTTCTGTTCTTCAGCCCATCTCAAATTGCAAAGATGTTTTCTGTTCTTCAGCCCATCTCAAACTGTCAAGATGTTCTTTGTTCTTCAGCCCATCTCAAACTGTCAAGATGTTCTTTGTTCTTCAGTCCATCTCAACCTGTAAAGATGTTCTTTGTTCTTCAGTCCATCTCAACCTGTAAAGATGCTGTCTGTGTTCTTCAATCCACCTCAGCCTGTAAATACGTTCTCTCAATACACAAACCTCAATACACAAGGTTATACCACTGTCAAGACCAAGGTGTTTCATATTAGCGCCTTGGTTGCCAGATGGACGGTGAGGTCATCATCATGAGACGTGACTGCTAATGGAGCGTGGTTGTAACAGATGTATTGGAGGACAAAATGCTGGGTTCTGTGCTGAGACGAGTGTCTCAGCAATAGATGTGATTGAGGCTATTATCATTGCGCTGGGTGTGACTGAGCGCTGAAGTGCTTGGGCTGAGATTAATAGAGTGGGTGCCAGTGTACTGGTGAGTCCCGCCTTGCCCTCTGACCTCTCATGTCATTATCACTCTGTCAGAGCCAGATGAATAATTCATAGAGCGTCTTAATCCAGGAGGCCATGGCACGTTAACTATGCCGCCACGCTCAGCCTACTGATCATTCCCCCCTCTTCACTGTTATCTCGCTCTCTCAAACACTCATTTATTTAATAGTCTTCATTGGTGAGCAGACAAGACGCTCTGAAGTCAGTACTGATAGTCGCTTTAAGGGGGAAGCACAGAATGTCATGTAAATGCCATATGGCGTTTTGATCTTGAGGGGGACTTTTCCCTTTCATTCTCCCGTCAGAGTTGCGACCCACACACACAACAACTCACCAAGTCTTACAGTCTAGGGCTGGGCAATATGGTTGAAATCAATATCATGATAATCATAAGGATTTTTCTCGATATCAGTATGTATCACGATATGGTTCATGTATGCAAAATCACGTTAAATAATCAAATGAATGTTCATCTCATTGAACCGAATGGTAATGTTAGGTGTGATGTCAAACAAAACTGAAATTTTCAAATAATGTTCCTACCATACCTCATTTTATCAGAGTTTTTAAGTAAAATTTGCTTGTCATCATCAATTTAGACAGCAGAAATGTGTGTCACAGTATCAAAATATCTTCATATCATCATGATATGAGTCCACTGAAAGACGATAAACGATAATATTGAATTATCACCCAGCCCTATTACAGTCCATACACATCCACAGAAAAAACATCCATCCCCATGCATGCATTGTTGCCATGCATGTGGATACTGTTGTGTACAGCCACAGTTCATAATCAACCTCATGAATTTTGCAAAACGGATGAAGCAGAGGGACATATGTGCACCGACCACTAAGTGATGTAGACACCTTTCATTATGGACACATGCATAATGTATACTCACACATGCAGCACCGGCGCACAAACGAGAATAGGGATTGGTAGCATTCGGTACAGCAATCTAACTCCAGCTGCTATCCCATCACCCACATACACAGTGGGCTCTATTTTTGTGATGGTGCATGGTGGGGCTTTAAGCCGGGGAACTGGCAGGTTTTTTTCTTGCCCGTGCCAGTTTGGTATTTTGGTGACTTTCTGTGAACTTGACTGGATCTAAGTGTGAGGAGAGGCGCAGTAGTGGGGGGTGTCAGTAGCGATCCAATCTCGGAACCCATCGTCTATCGGTCTGACGACGATTAGACTCTGGGGGCGACAGCCAATATTTCGGGGTTTCCGGTGTAGCCAGCGGACATCCGGGCCAAGACTTCCTCTTCCTCTTCCTCTCTGTTTATAGAGATTAGCCGAAATGTCGTCTGGACCTAAAAAACTTGTGAAACAATCCGGTCGTAGACGTCGTCTCTCAACTCCATTCTCGTGTCTCAAGTTGCTAATCAGACTGTAAACAATGACCGGCGCACAGAAGAGGAAGTCTTGGCCCGGATGTCCGCTGGCTACACCGGAAACCCCGAAATATTGTCCGTCACCCCCAGAGTCTAATCCTCGTCAGACCGATAGACGATGGGTTCCGAGATTGGTCTTTGTGGTTTTACCAAGCAGCATTACTGTGACGACTGGAAGTGCAGTAATGTAATACAACATAAGCAAGTAAAACCAGCACCACTGCTGGTCCCATTCACATCTTTCGGTGAAATATATATTTACATTTGTATGAATGTAAAGAGTGTGTAAATACCACTATCTAATTTTATAATTGCATCAAAGTCAATTTTAATTAATAATAAACCTGCATTACATGGTGAAAAAATAAGACCTCATATAACTATTCAAGACATTTCAATACTTTTTAAGGTCTTAAACTTAGCTAATTTAATTTGTTGGACTTTCTCAGGACCTGTGGATACCCTGACCATAGCCGCTTTTCCACCGCATCGTACCGGCTCAACTCGCCTCGACTCGACTCGACTCTACTCGCTTTTGGTAGCCGGTCTATGGCCGTTGTGGCGGGTTTGTGCAGGATGTGTCGCGCAATGATGACGATTCTCTCTGACCAATCAGTAGTCTGCAGTGTTTTCACGTCACCATTTGGTATCACCTCAGCTCGCTTGGAACCTCAACGGAGGTGCTACCAAAAAAAGTACCAGGTACCAGGTAATATGGTGCCTGGTACCTGGTACTTGTCCAATGGAAAACCAAAAAAGGCGAGTAGAGTCGAGTCGAGTTGAGCCAGTACCATGCGGTGGAAAAGCGGCTATAGACAAACCTCCATTCTCTCTTTCTCTCTCTCTCTCTCTCTCACTCACTCACACACACACACATACACACACACACTGCTGACCTTTCCCTTGCTGGGCTTGCCACAGGTAGGAGGTGGAGTCTCACTGGGAGAGAAAGACTGGGAGAGCTGTCTTAATTAAAAGATGCTAATGCCCGCTGCTAACTGCTGGCTATGGCCACAGCTCCAGGCCCACACATAAAATCACTAATAAATCCTGGATTAATGTTGCCTCCATTTTAACAACCTAAATAACACAATGCAGGATACCCACAGGACACGGTCACTGTTCCAATGCATTGTGCTACCTTTCAGCATCTCAGAGTGTGACCAATGCAGACTCAAACTGCAAGCTTCACACTGATAAACATTACAATGAAATACATTTGCAATCCAAGAATGAAAGTCATATTTCCAAGGGCTTGGGCAGATGGTAATTATACTGTTGACACAGGCTGGTTTCAGCACAGGCACACAGTGGGGACCGATGACGTGTCGGTGCCCCTGTCTGTAATAGATCTCATATGTTGTTTACTGAGGAGCTGACAGCTCGCATGGCTGATCAACACATTGACCTCTTTGGCCTATTGGAAGGAAATTGAATGTGCTCACTGAGGTGTCCCTTCATTATCTGCAAAATGAAGACCTCACTCCGCTCACTCGACTTAACCAAAAATGTCAATAGGACCTTCAGGAGTCAAAAAAGACCTGAGGATAATAATAGCACACCTTGTTGTGTTTGGTACGGACTATGGTCCAATGAGCTGAAAAGGATGAAACAAGAAATAATCCCATTCTGACACAGTCATTTCCTACATCTTAAGGCGAGGCACCACAGGTAAAAACAGTGATTTTTGCTGGATTGGTCAGTAACTACTGTAGTTTCATAACATATACAAAACAACTACAAACAGTGCATTTATATATTTTTATACCAGCTGTGCCAAGTACACCAATCACAAAATTAGCTAAAAAAAAAACCTCTCAAAATGACATTCCCTGCATGCAAAACACTTTTTTCCAATTTTAATTAGCTATGAGCCACCGAATTTGACCTGCAGCTGAGTAACAAAACTAGCTGGTCATTTACAGGAACATTTTTTTATATCTGACATTTTCAACACATACTTACTACAGTTTGTTGTAAATAATTCATAAAAAAACGTCCCAATTACCACAGATAAACATTTTTACAAATTACCATCTATTTAGTTATTCATCAGAGTGAAACAGGAAAATGCACTCTATTTCTTATCCACAGAAAATGTGCAAACATTAGCTAATTTGAACATATGGATAACAAAATAAAAGTCATAATACAAAAGTGTTTGTATTTGTGTGTATATTCACCATATAAAGTGTTATTCTGATAGGATGAGAGCTAGAGAAGAATTACTCTTGCACTTGCTATGTACAATATGTGCTTTGGGCGCGTTATTTACTGAATTTGATCTCTGTAAATAGTTAAATGCTAAGAAACAAGACTGCTTGTTGTACATCAGAGCTGCATTAAGAGGGTCCACAGGCCAAATTTGAACATTCATTAAAACTGACTGACCCCCAGAGACTGATGAAATGTTCTGTAATTCTATTTTGATGTAATTACATAATATGTTTGGGGTGATTCCGAGGATGGCTAATGGCTAATTTCAAGGCATACTAATAATCACCATCATGACACAACCAACATCTAATAATATGTTGGGTTTCTCCTGTCCTGTGGTTCAACAACTGTGTTGTACTCATTGTACTTGGGTACTTACTGAAGCATTACTACCACTCAGCTTGTGAGGAACCCACCAGAGACAGGGTTCATAAAAAAACGAAAAATAATTTGCAGCATTATGGTCACAGTACAGTAATATATCAACATCAACTAAAAATGGCACTCATTATGAAAGACAGTCCCTGTCTGAATAAGATAATTTCAGTTGCTGACTAAAAACTGAAATGTTGACCTGGCACCCGGCTGCCTAAATTTGTTTTGGGGGGTTTTTAACAGTGAAGATGACAGGAAAGAGAAGAGAGAGGAGAAAGCAGTAACAGTACAGCATGATTAGCAGCAACTAGATTCAAGCCCAGGGTGTAGTGTTGTAGATATAAGTTTGCTAGAAGAGTGTACTACAGTACATCACTCAACTATTGTAGCATTTCACTGTGCAAATTCTATTTTTGTGAACATACACCCAAAGGAATTGTGATGTCGTGGGTTTGAATGTGGCTCCTCCCTTATGTTGCCTGTAATGTTGCATTCATATCATATGGGAAAGTTAGTAGAAACAAGATTCCTACTTGAAAATGCTTCCTAAACGTTGAAATTGTAACTTTAGCTGCTAAATACTACAGAAAATAGTGCTCACTCAGCTTTCAGATGGTAAATACTACAGAAAATACTGTTCACTCAGCTTTCAGATGGTAAATACTACAGAAAATACTGTTCACTCAGCTTTCAGATGGTAAATACTACAGAAAATACTGTTCACTCAGCTTTCAGATGGTAAATACTACAGAAAATACT
The DNA here is from genome assembly GCF_046629955.1 of Centroberyx affinis. NCBI lineage: Eukaryota > Metazoa > Chordata > Actinopteri > Beryciformes > Berycidae > Centroberyx > Centroberyx affinis. Next base: position 169,423 of record NW_027280689.1, on the reverse strand, counting down.
GTTCACTCAGCTTTCAGATGGTAAATACTACAGAAAATACTGTTCACTCAGCTTTCAGATGGTAAATACTACAGAAAATACTGTTCACTCAGCTTTCAGATGGTAAATACTACAGAAAATACTGTTTACTCAGCTTTCAGATGGTAAATACTACTAGACAATACTGTTCACTCAGCTTTCAGATGGTAAATACCACAGAAAATACTGTTCACTCAGCTTTCAGATGGTAAATACTACAGAAAATACTGTTCACCTCAGCTTTCAGATGGTAAATGCTACTAGAAAATACTGTTCACCTCAGCTTTCAGATGTAAATACTACTAGAAAATACTGTTCACCTCAGCTTTCAGATGTAAATACTACTAGAAAATACTGTTCAGCTCAGCTTTCAGATGGTAAATACTACAGAAAATACTGTTCACCTCAGCTTGCAGATGGTAAATACTACTAGACAATACTGTTCACTCAGCTTTCAGATGGTAAATACTACTAGAAAATACTGTTCACTCAGCTTTCAGATGGTAAATACTACTAGAAAATACTGTTCACCTCAGCTTTCAGATGGTAATACTACCAAAAAATACTGTTCACTCAGCTTTCAGATGGTAAATACTACAGAAAATACTGTTCACTCAGCTTTCAGATGGTAAATACTAGAAAATACTGTTCAGCTCAGCTTTCAGTTGGTAAATACTACAGAAAATACTGTTCACTCAGCTTTCAGATGGTAAATACTACATAAAATACTGTTCACTCAGATTTCAGATGCTAAATACTACTAGAAAATACTGTTCAGCTCAGATTTCAGATGGTAAATGCTACTAGAAAATACTGTTCACTCAGCTTTCAGATGGTAAATACCACAGAAAATACTGTTCACTCAGCTTTCAGATGGTAAATACTACTAGAAAATACTGTTCACCTCAGCTTTCAGATGTAAATACTACTAGAAAACACTGTTCAGCTCAGCTTTCAGATGGTAAATACTACAGAAAATACTGTTCACCTCAGCTTTCAGATGGTAAATACTAGAAAATACTGTTCAGCTCAGCTTTCAGATGGTAAATACTAGAAAATACTGTTCAGCTCAGCTTTCAGATGGTAAATACTACAGAAAATACTGTTCACTCAGCTTTCAGATGCTAAATACTACTAGAAAATACTGTTCAGCTCAGCTTTCAGATGGTAAATGCTACTAGAAAATACTGTTCAGCTCAGCTTTCAGATGGTAAATGCAAGATAATGAATGGTTTCCTTCACTTAAGTCATCGTGTGATCACAACTCTTAAAGTGCCAATTGGCAGCACACAACTACTTGCAGATTTTTTGGGTTTCTGGTTGACATTGCACTGTTGGGTTTGCTGTAAAACATGAAGTCAGATGTATCACTCACTAAAGTGCATGTGTATAAAGTCTGTGAAGGCTGAGCGTAATTACCATGAGCAACCAAAGTCTACAGAAATCTTCAATCGTGGCGTCTGGCGGCTTCAAACGAGTCGGAGCGCGTCAACACTTCCCGAGTCGTTGCTTTGAACCGTTTGTTCAGTCGCTCTCGCGTGACGCGCGCGCACCATAATCCCTTCCCTCTCTGTTGACTTTGTAAAAGGAATATAAGAAATGTTAGCTGTTTATTAGAAGGAGACGGGAGGACATGGTGTCCCCAGAGCCCAGGAGGAGGAGAGGGTGAGGACTCAGCTGGAGTCGGTGGGAATGTAATGGAAGGGGAGAGTCCATTTTCCTTGCCTGGTTCAAAACATCCACACCATGTCATTTGCTAAATAGATAAGGGACATAAATCTCCGACTCTCTCCGTCTCCCTCAATCCCCCCCAATCTCAGTCCGCTCTCCAATCTTCCTTTCTCCCCCCCGTCTCTCTCCTTCTTTCCTATTTCACCCCGGTATACGCCATCACTCTTTTTCACCAACTCTTCCCTCTATCCCCTCTGTCTTTTTCCCCCCCATTCCATTTTGTCTATCTCTATATCTCTGTCTCACTCTCTCTCCTAAGTATTATCTACCTGGATACCTGCATATCTCTGGCAGATTGTGACACTGACACCGCCATTTATCAATTTAGTGAACACTCGGGGATAATCCTGGCAGAGAGGCATCTGCCTTGAGACCTTCTGCATTCTGAAACATTACCAGCGCCGCTCTAGCATGACTACAGACTTGACAGTTTACCTATTTGAGAAAACATCATTTTTGACTGTTGTTTTTTCCTACAATACATCTTAATCCTCTTGGATTATGTTCTGGGATTGAGGGAAGTAACATACTGCCACCTAGTGTTACAAATAGAGAGGCCCCACTGTAAGAATTCAGAATTTCCTATATTTATATACATCAAAGATGTGTAATGAAGACTTTGTTAAATTAGATTTTGTGTGAGTGGTTAAATTTAATGTTGCATTTTCAAAAGATTAACAACACAACTTGGTCCTGATTGGCTCCCTTACTAAAGAATCACTAAAGTCCTTCCAATCAAGCTAGTTTGCAGCATTTGAATTAGAGAAGCTGGTGTTGTCGGCCAATCAGAGTCCAGTATTGTGACTGTTCTGCCTGTGAGGACTTAGTATTCATTCATTCAGTTAATTCATTACTTGAAGAGAACAGCATTGATTTGTAAAACATTATTCTTATCCTGAGCCATAGTATATTTGAAAACCAAATACTGAAAACTGAATAATATGAGACTCTTAAATAATGGTCCACAGTGATGGTTTTACAGCAGTCCTAGATTTACCGCATCACATTTGTTTTTCCATAGCAAAGGCTGACAACAAGCACAAGCAGTCTCCTTACTGGAATCAATATATCCTCATGCCAGTAGGAAGCCATCGTTTTAGAACAAGCCTGCCAACAAATATAATGTGCTCACCAATAGTTTATTGCCTGGGAGCTGTGATTTACAGGATATTACCCAGAGCGCACCACTGGGCTGATTAGCAGCTTAATGACCTCTGGTTTGGATGAAGAGAACCGGGCTGCAGCTCGTCTCAAGACTGCCATCTACTGTTCATCCGGGATACAAGCTGCTCTGTCATGGCATGAGCAATGCAGTGCCACCACCAAGAGATGGGATGGGAGTATCGCCGCTGGAAGGTGAGTCATCGTCAGTCAGCGGTGTTGCTGAAGCTATAAGTCTGGTTTTTCCAAGCGACCAGTTACTTCACAGTGGAACAAGTTGAACTACAGCAAAGCTCCCCTCAAGAGAAATACAGTTTTGTCCAGCAGTGGAAAGTGTGATTCAAATGTCTGACTCAGGTAGAAGTGCTGCTACTTTGCTGAATTTTTACTGAAGTAGAAGTAAAATTACTGGTGTCAAAAAAAGTAAAAACTAACTCATTTAAAATGTACTCAGAGTAAAAGTTACAAAAGTTTTACAAAAGAGAACATTGTTATGTATTATCTTTTCCATGCAAGGCTAAACGAACAAGAGCACAGAGTTCAAACTAGATTCTTTTCATTAAAAAGAGCAAATGAATAACTTAATAAACTAAAGCCAGATTATTGCTCCTCTTTTCTGCTGACAGAATATTCACTGCTCCACAATTAGCTAATTTACCTTCTTCTGTCCAGGTTCTAATGTGATGCTTATGGAGAGCCTACAACATTTGTACTCTGTGATGGATGCGGTTTAAAATCATACTTCAGACAAAACATTCAGATGGCTTTTTGCAGGTTGGTTTTCTACAGATTATTAGGTCCACATGTGAAAAATCTATTTGAGTTCTGAGTTTTAAGTCAGAATTCTGAGACTGAAGTCACAATTTTGAGTTTAAAGTCAGAAAATTCTGTTTTTTCAATTCAAATTTTTCATGTGGCCCTAATCCTCTTCCATAGTTTTCATTTAAAGGTGCTACCAGTAGAATTTAAAACTTGATGACTTTAGCGACCCCCTGTGTCTTTTAGTGGTAGTGTTTTAAATCAAGGTTGCAAAGAATTGAATAATGGAACTGGAATTAACTTGTATAAGGATGCAGTTACAATAATAAGAGTAATTGTTATTTGTTTCCTCCACCAGAAGAAATAAAAGGGGCTTTGTAACATCTGACTGGTAGAATAAAGGAATAAATAAAAAATAAATGAAAAATTATTAAATAAATAAATGAATAAAAGATGAAAAATGCGATTCCCTACTATTATTATTATTGGCCTCAAAATGACAAAAAAATAGTAAAACTGGAGTAAATGGTCCAAACCCTTTTAACATACTGTACGTGTTTATGGCTGAACTAAGCAACACTGTCAATCACTATATTGGGATTTATATGTCTTTTAATATATTTTTTATATACTGTATATCATTTTTCACTTTTCCTTATACTGCATACTTGCATTTTTGGTATCTTTCATACCTTGCATTCAGTTACATTTAGAGGATGTTCTACTGCTGTCATTTTGCACAGCCTCATAATGCTTTATACTTAACATGTAGTGCTGAAATCATCAGTTGTGTTTGTTTATATTCCTTTTCTATTGTTGGGTTAGGGCTTCCTACCAATTTCCATATGGGAATGATTAAAGCTTCATCTTATCTAATCACATCATATTAAGCAACATAATCGTGAACAGTTGCAGTCTAATGAAAATTAATAGCACAGTGAGGTTTATGGGGGTAAATATTAGCATGTTTCATAACCTAGTTAATGTTCTAATTAAACATGTTGATATACAGTATGATGCAGCAAAATATTGAATCTCTTTAGTGATTTGAATGCTTGTGATTATAAGTGTGTTGTAATAACACAGATTGACTGATGTGTCTTCTAAATGACTAACTTGACGGATCACAGTGTTCTGTGAGTTTGTGTGTGAAAGAGACTCAAAACTACTTTAATTAGTGATATAATACATTGCTAAGTAACTAAGTGATGATCACAAAAAGTAATCATCACTTTGATTGCAGGTCAGTATGAAGAATGTAATATAAAGTACTGCTTTATTGAAGCAGCTACAATATTTGCGTTTAACAGAGAAAAGTCTTATAAAAAATGACAGGTAATACAAAAATTCCTTGAAGGATGGTGGAGGAGGAAATGTGTGCTGAGAGAATGAAGAACAATCATGTCCGATGCAACACTGCCCCCATGTGGTCACACAGCATCTCTGCTGGATGTGATTTCAATGATTAACACCTTCAACCAGAGAGGAGGAACTCATCAGTGCAAACCTGCAGACTCTTGGGTCACGGTTTACATAGATAACAGGATTTCAACATCATTCAGTATTAGTTAGAAATCATCATGCACTCCTCATCAGTGAAGAATAGAAAAGGTTCTTACCTGTGTAGTGCCGATCATCTTCATAAAAAGCAAGAAGAGAGAGGACACAAAGAGTTAGATCGCAAAACTCATCCTGAGAAGTTAGATTAAGAATACATAGAATACATTTGTGTAAAAGCATTCAAATTAGTATACATGTACAGTTCAATGCCCTGAACATTTTCGGAATTTGAGTCATTGCAAACATTTTACCAATCGGACATGGTGGACATTTTTCTCTTTTCCATTATCAGGAAATGAATTAATTCAATAATACGAAATAAAGAAATCCAATGAAACTGCAATTTTAAGAGAGCAGAGAATAGTGTAATTTTTCCATATGCTTGATGGTCACAGATAGTAAAATGGCAATGTTCTCAGTTTTCTTAAAACTGTATTTTCATTGTATTTCTTCAGACAATGTCATTGAATTCACCATTCTGTGATGCTCTGAACTGTGCCTGGTGTTTTCCTTGGCATTATTGTATTCATTGGCCATCTAAAAATAGGTGGACATATTTTTTCAATTCGTCATTTCAGCAAATTTACAGGAGAAACCCATTTGCTGGTAATAGGAGAAGGAGAAAGAGAAATGATTGGTACCATTTCTGCGATAGCTCCAATTTTGAAAATATTCAAGGCATCACGTGTACATGTATACCAATTTTGATGCTTTTACACAAATCTAAAGCACTCATGTACATTTGTTGTTGCCATTTAACTTGGAATGTTGACCCATACAGCAGAGTATAATGTGATGTGACTCACAGTGACAGACAGGCTTGGGCGTGTCCCACTTGCCCATTTTATTGCAGTGCGATGAGTTTCGGCCCATGATGATGAAGCCAGGCAGACAGCTGTAGTGCAACACTGTCCCCTCCACCGGGGGCCCCAGGGGCCACGAGGACACCCGGCCATTCTCCAGCGACGTCCAAACCCGAGGACACAACAACACTGGGACAGAATGACAGGGGGTAGATAGAATACTTAAGAAATTACCCAAAACATGCTATCTTCAGACTCTTCAAATTTAAGACTTTTTAAAGGGTCTATGTGTAATTTCTGGTCCAATGCTGACCTCTACTGCTCAGCAATGTCATTACAACAACAAATCAAGGTTTGGCCCCTCCTCCACCCTATCCTCAAGCACATGCCTGCTACAAACAGAGGATTAGAGGATTATACACATGCTGAATTTACCAGAACACCCTACCGGTCAGTAATAAAGTCTCAGGTTATATTTTCTGATGTATGTTTTTGCCGATAAGCAAGGCAGAAACAAATTGCCATATTTCTGAACAACCATATTTCTGGCCTTACGTTCTCTCTACAAGCTGTGCGGAGGCGTTAGCCACAAAAAAAGGCTAGCGTTAAGCACAATAACAAAGTAATGCATTAGAAAACTGGTAGGAGATTTTCTAGCTACGTTAGCTAACTAATTCAGTAATGCTGTAACTGTTATTTACAAGCCACCTATTGTTACTATTGGTTAGCATGAAGGCTAGTCAAGATAGCTGCATAGCTTGCAGAGGACTGAGTGCGGGCATGGGAGGGTAATACTGTGGTAGGAGCGCCTTCAAACAATAACAAAAACATAGCCAACATAAGCATTACACATTGATCCTTTAAGACCTTTTTAATTAATTGGTTTTAAGACCAATTTAACAATCAAAATAAAGAAACAAGCCCAGATGCAGGTTTGTATCTTTGCCTTTCGAAAATGCAGTAGAGCTGAAAAATTATAGTCATAATTACACTAACAGAAAAATCAAAAGTAATTGCAGTGGCGTCTAGAGAAAAGCCTATAATTCAAAATTCTAAAGTCATAAAAATTAAAGCTTTTCAAATTTAGTGAGATAAAAATGTATTCACATTCAATAGTAAGAATATAGTGTAAAATGAATGATGAAGCTTTGGAGTGAAAGGGAGTGAGGGACCTATAGCTTGCATTGGGCCATAACAGGACATGAGTATTCAGTGCTCAGTATTAGAGGATAAACTAAACTGTGACAAACTTTACCAGAGGATAAACTCAAAGACAATGATATTGGAAGACAGTGAGTGAGCTGGTTGACTGTACTGTGTGTCACAAGGCAGGAGGCATAACAAGTGGAATCACTGACAACTCAAACAAGTAATGTGACACATGACCATCAAGGAGGTAGCACCGGTGCCCACAGCACATGCCTGGAGGGAGCCTGAATTGCCTCAAGATGTCACTGCAATTCACTTGCATGTTCTCGCATCTAAGTCACAATGAAATGAAAATGTACTTTTTCACCTTATTAGCCAATTCTCCATATCATAACATACGCCTATTTAACAATAAATGTCAAAAGAATTTAGCTCCCATTACTTTTACTTGCTGGAAAACAGCAGCAGCAGCAATCTTGACCACATACTGTTTGGCAAGAAGCGGCTGGTCAGAGACACAATCTGGTGTGATGGCTTCCTCCTAGAGGTGTGACCAAGTCAACTTTGCTCGAGTCCCAAGTCAGTCTCAAGTCTTGAGGTACGTCTAAATGTATATTACCAAGTCAAGTCCAAGTCAAGTCCATGTCATTGTCAAGTCCCAAGTCTAAATGTAGAACAGCAAGTCAAGTCAGAACAAATCCAGTCCAGTATCAATTTAATATCTTAAAGAAAACGAAATATCAAGGACTTTGCAATGCAATATGGTTTTAATAGGATAAAAACTTGGTAAGAGCATCATGAGTTTGATTTCTATAATCAGTTTCAACTTCAATAAATTCAATCATTCCATACAAATTCAGAAAACAGAATTTAAATTCAGTCGTCTGCTGGAACAAATCTCATCACTTTCAATCTACTGTAAGTCATCCACACAAACACAAGATCTCAAGTCAAGACTTTAGAAACCTTTTCAAGTCATCAAAGTACAAGTCAGAGTCAAGTCCCAAGTCACCTGAACCCAAGTCAAGTCAAGTCTCAAGTCACCAGAACCCAAGTCAAGTCTTCTCTTCATGCATCAATTCAAGTCTCAAGCACTTAAAATTGTGACTTGAGTCTGACTCGAGTCCAAGTCATGTGACTCAAGTCCCCACCTCTGCTCCCTCCCCCAAGATTTCCTGGTTTCCAAGGTTCTGAATGGGTCACGTTGAGACTCAAGATGCAAGTAAATACAAATGAATGAAAGTGACATCTTGAGGTCATTCAGGCTAGCTTGGAAGATAACAGTGTCTTACTCTATTTCTCTTGATTTATCTTTGATGTGTTCAGGCTGCATGCCCCCAGGAAGACAGTTAGACTGGATACCTCTTACCTCATTCATAAAAGGTAGCGTCGATCTAGGTTATTTCACCCGCTATAGGACAGAGGTGTATAGGTGTAAATGAGGCAACATTATTTGCACTCAGCAGACCAGCTCACTAATGCCCATACAAGACTTGGGATATTGAGCGTAATCAGATTGCAGGTCAGTCAGCCACAGGCTAAATCAATCAGACTGAAGTTCTCATTTAGGCCACGTACTGAAAATATAATTAACTGTAACAGGGAGACTTTGTGCCCCATGCACCACACTTTCCTCTTCTTGCCATTGTTTTATTTAAAGTTGCACTATGCAATTTTCGCACATGGGTGGCCCCACATGGCAGCGAGAGGTAACTGTTTTAAATCATTTTCATATAATGGCTGTAGACAAATGAGACCATCGCTGAGATTTCCTGAGAATTGTGCAGGAATTACTTATATCTCAAAGGAGGGGCCTCAACCAAAACAGGAAGAGGACTGCCTTACTTTCAATGAACAGTGTAGCAAGGTAGCGTTAGCCTGCTAAGACCAACATTAGCTACTTGAGCTGAAACATTTCCAATAATTGAGTGAATATGGAACTAATACAAAGATTTTACATGAACTAAGTGTTGTGTTTATTATTGTTATACCATTACATTTTACATCAGCAGTAGTAATTAGCCTTGCTGCAAGCCCAATTTCCTTAACTACACCGGGTGAGTTTCTGTTCTGTCCATTTGTCTCGGAAGGGTCGGATCAGACATACAACCATTTACTTTGATAAACAATTCACTATTGGCTGTTGAGTCTCAGTGTAGCTGCTCCACTGGCTGCACACGCAGCATGTTGACGGATCTAAAACTGAGCCAGATCGGAGCTGCAACTTTGGAGATACGCATGGCGTCTACTTTTGTCGGAGTAGGCATCCGTGTGTTGTGTATTTGAGCCATATAAATGTATATAAATGCCAAGATTTTTCTTATTATAGTCATATATCACCATGTCAGTAAACAAAATAGAGGATACATAAACCAATGTCACTTAAGTAAATGTTGGAGATGAGGTTATCTATGGAGCTACTAAGAAGCTTCTGTTACAGTAGGCCTACACTCTCAAAAAACAGTATTCTATATGGTACATTAATGTTCCTCACAGTAAAACTTGAGTTGTTTGTGGAAGAATAAGCAAAACTAGATAATTGTGTTCACTTACCCATAGGTAAAATATAGATAGGTGCAACACAACCAGAAGACCGGGCGGAACAAGAACGGACCTGGTGTAGCAGCTTAAAATGCCTAAAGTGCTGCAACTGGGCCGCAACTAGTTTGGATACTAGGGCTGAACAATTAATCAAAATTTTATCAAAATCGCAATATGGCCTACTGCAATTTTCAAATCGCAGGAGGCGCAATATTTGTTAAAGGTGAAATGTGTGTCAAAATACCATTTTAAATGAAATATTGTGGTGCTGCAGAGATGTCCTGGCCTACACATCATATTCTACAGACTTAAGAAAACATCTTTGTTTGGTGCAGATCCCCGCACAAATCACACCATAATCATTTTAATATGTTTTTCAATGAAAATGAGAATAATGATGTAAAAATGATCATTCCCTCTAATATCGCAAATCATATCGCAACTGCAATATCAGTCAAAATAATCGCAATTAGATATTTTTTCAAAATCGTTCAGCCCTATTGGATACGCAAATGTTACGTTGTTATGTAGTTCAGGTGTAAGGGGAAGTCTATGTCTAGGTTATGTACCTTATGCACCAACCACACCAAGTCACTTTCCTTGTATGTGCAAACATACTTGGCATAATAAAGAATTCTGATTCTAATTCTGATTGAACTTGAAAGGTTGATGGAAGTGGGCCACAGGAGATGGAGATGGTTCCTCCCACATAAAGGGGCATTAAGTAATCTATGACCTTTATAGACCTCTATCAGCATCCAGTAGAAATTGCAACAACAGTGATAGAACTTATCTCCTCCTACACAAATCTCCCATACACTCAACATAAAATCAATACATCTGAAGACATCGTTTTGCCATCTGAGGACAGAAGATCAGAAATCTACAAATGGAATATGTCTGGCGCAGGAACCGACAAAGGTAGTGCATTTCAGGAGGTAGAAGTATGGGTCTATGATGAGTTAGAGAGTTAGAGTTTGAGAACTCACAGCATCTGCTGCGCTGGCTCAGGTCGGTCCAAGTGCCGTTGGGCAAACATTTCCTGACCTTGGGTCCCACGATCACCCGGTTGCCTCTGCAGATGTACTCAATTTCATAGTCTACCGGCAGCACCTGCACACTGCGAATCTGCACACACACACACACATACACACATACACATTTTTTGTTAGTCTACTGACAAAGTGAGCTCTGTCTACAATGGTGGAGGTTAGAGTTCGACCCATATAGTCGAAAAAATCGTACATATTACAAAACAAATATGAAGCTTGGTACACTACTAATGGATGTCATTTGAAGCATTTTGAGGATTGGAGGCACTCTAGATATCACTGCTGTCATCTTTTGCAGACAGTTTGCAGCCAAAAATGCACCCAGCAGATATATTTTTCTATTGGCAAAGCATGGACTATTATCATTTCAAACAATCTGAAAATGATCATATAATGTTATCTATAATGAATTTAGTAAGGGTGGAACAGATGGTGATGATAGACTAGTTTTTAAAGTATTTTAGGTCTCACTCGTAAAAGAGGTTTCAATCTCAATGTGACTTCCTAGTTAAATAAAGGTTATATTTTAATGTCACTTCAAGACAATTTAAGATAATTTTATTAGTTTAATATTGCTTCTCTAATAAAACACTTTTAAAGTTCCGTGACCATGCCACTTGAAAGATTTGTATTAATTGACTTTTTCAATTTTCTTTCACAAGGTAGTTCTGAGATAAATGGTCAGGCACAGGGAACTATGCAATTTCGACCTTTTAATTATCACCAATATATCCTGTCATTTCAGATTTGAATCTTTTTATTGCTCATTCTCCTGCCTCATAGCCACCACACTTGGAGAGTAATGTGCAAGGGCCATTTTCTGTCAGACAATTACAGTGCATCCCTATGTAGAGCCACATTTGATTACAGCATGGCATGTGGCACCAGCAGGGGGTAAAGTCATCCATGAGACTTCTCACTCAACAGATTCACTGGGTCATCCTGGGTGGAAGGAATGTTCTCCCTCTCTGTGTAAACTGAGTCTCTGCAGCCACATTCACTTTGTCATCAGAGCTTCCTTTTTCATACACGAAAGCAATAAATCTTTCAAAGGTTGGATGCGGTGGTGGATGGATCTTGGCTGTTGGTTTCTGTACACAGTGTACACAATGCTGGTCTGGCATCATCAAAGATTCCAGTCCACTTCCATCGTCCATGAGAGTAAGACTAATACTTGGCGGTAGGCAACCAAGGTCACTGAATGCAACAAGGTTCTTCACAATGGCAGAATGAATGACCAGCTTCCTTGAATTTATGTATAACATTTGCTGGGCAGCTGAGTTTTCAGTTTGAGGGCTTGGAGCCAAAGGGGTGTAAGTGTGTTATAGTAGATTTTACAGGAGAGCCAAAACAAATTTTGATCAAACTTGGATCAGCTGCCGTTACCACATACTAAGCACAATATTTAAACTTTTTGTGTTATCAGATTGAGCATTACTATAAAAACAATACTGCTACAGTTTAAGTTGAATTATATTTGTTAACTTTTTTAAAAATGGCAAAACGCCTTTTTGGCCCAAACATTGTCCCAATACAGCCATGCAGAATATGGGCATATGTAAGTAAACAAAACACAACAAAACAATAAAACACATTCATTTTAATACAAATCTAGCAATTACACTTCAATCAACACTGAAATATAAAACAAGATCAGAATGAATATCTTATCTTGAAGTAATGCTCAGCAACTTTCACCAAGGCCTTTAAAATTGTAGGCTACATGGAACATATCAAATTGATTGATACATTTTTTCTGTTAAAAACTTTTAATAAACCTTTTTAATAAACCTCTATAGACATAAGAAACTACTTACTCGTATGTGTCCCAGGACACATCACTTATTGATGTGTCCTGGGACACATTCAAAGACCTGTAAAACTCCTCATAACACTGAGGGAGAACTTCAGCTACCAGCAGTCTGACTATCAGAGCTCATCTTCACCAGCTCACACTCCTAACATTGTGAATCTATACGCCTAAGTATTTCATGGGAATATTAACATATTTATATTCATCTAATATTGACCTAGAATGTTAATTAAGATATGAATAGGATACTAAAAATGATGTGATCATGCTGCCATGCTAGCATTACTTATGTCAGCATGCATTTTGAGCTGACCTAAGTGCTGTTAGAATCCTCTACCCACAATGCTTGTACAGTGGCAAAAGTAGGGTTTTGCTTGGTGTCAAAAGGGCGTAAGTGCAGTTACGCTCTTTTGGCAGCAAACAAAACCCTACTTTTACTGTTACGGCTTTCAGTTTTTGTTTAATTAAAACTAATGGGTCATGATTTTAGTTGTGTCCTTTTGGCACTGAAAAGATCTCACTGAGACCTTTCAATTGATATATAATACTCATATTCACCCAAAATCGCACTTACGCCCGTTTGGCTCCAAGCCCTCGAGTTGGTCCTGACAAAATAGACAGAATAGACACTTATTCCAATAAAAAGATGCATCACTGTCCTGTATTGGTTTGGTGATGCCTTGTTAACTTTAATGAATGACCAAACAAGAAGGTGCTCTTTGGCAGAGGATATATATACAGTATATTAGCTAGGAGGATACGAAAAACCAAGGCACTCAACTTGAAGTGAAAACAATTAAAATGCCTTTATTGCATTGGCAAGTTCTACAGAACATGATTAAAAACTCTGACACTCTGACGCTCTGACGCGTTTTGCCTTCTTCTGGGAGCATAGATTCTCCTCCTGGCATTTATACACAACTGAAACAAAGAGCAGCCTCATTGTTTTTGTATGAAGGGACGCTTAAGCACCATATTTCACTCACTGCGCTGACTATGAACTGTCTCAAGCTGGTTATTTAGCCTCTTGGGCCAGCTGCCTGTTGCTTTACTCATTCATTTTCACACAATAAATATCTGCATATATTGTTTTTTCAAAAATAACATCTTGGCATGTGCGACAAACTTGTCATTTTTCATGAGGTGGTGATGTCCTTAGAATAGATTTTGCATATTCACAAAAAACACAATCAACATAACTTTGCATAATAAAGAAGAGCAAAATAACCAAAGAACAAACACCAAAGAGCAAAAAGTAGCTCAAAATCATGTGAAACAATATTAACACATTAGAATGGCACTGCTAGCTACAAGCAGGCATATCCAGAATCCCTCCAATGCTAAAATGACTAGTATGTAATATTCATGTGCAAACTTTCATGCTTGTATTGTCAAGTGCACAACTTTTTTGGCCTCAATCCACTGGACTGATATGGAAGAAGAAGAAGAAGAAGAAGAAGAAGAAGAAGAAGAAGAAGAAGAAGAAGAAGAAGGTTTTTTTTTTTAACTTTTGTTTAACCTGGAAGTCTCTTGAGATATACAAGAGAAACCTGACCAAGGCTGCAGCATGAATAAGTTAAAAGAAAATACACATTACACATATCACACATAAAACATATATGATATACAGTACATTATAACAAGTCAAATAGGGCACATAAAGCAGACTTGTCTGTTAAAAGCAGTTACAATGTTCCTGGAAAGATTGCTGATAAAAAGATACATGTGAAGCTTCCTACGTAGTGACAGAGAAGTCCAACCAATCAAATCATAAACGGCTACAGTGATGAATGCAATTTTAGCATACATGATAAACAGAATCTAGCTTGCGTAACAATGAGCAGGATGCATGCATATACAGGACGTCGCCGTAGTCCAACACAGACAGAAATGTGGATTGAACCAGCTTCCACCTTGCCTCAAAGTAAAAACATTTCTTAAAACTAAAGTATATATAGTTATAGTTAATATGTACTATTAAAGGATACCTTTTCATCGAGCCATATGTCAAGATACTTACAGGATGAGACCTTTTCTAATTCCGTCTCCCTTAATGTAGGATGGTGACATTTTGTGCGGGCTGTTTACAACCTCTGGTAAATACATTTAGTTTTATGGGCACTGAAGACTGACTTCAACTGGAGAAATGTGTAAGTGTCTGAAAAGCAATTTGGATTTTGGTCTCTAGCAGCTTGACTACGGGAGGAAGCAACTGTATAGATGACCATGTCACCAGCGTGTTAAGTGAATTCGCTGGCTGAGTCCCAGATCGTTTATAAAAATAGAGGTGCTAAAACAGAGCCTTGAGGAACACTGTTAGTGATCTCTAGAAATTCTGATTTGTGGTCCTCAGCATAGGCACAATGGGCCTCATTCACAAAACGTGCGTACGATCAGATTTGATCTTAAAGTGTACTTACGAACGTTTCCACGAACATTTCAGCATTCTTTTTTTTTCTTACCTAGGCATGTTTCTTAAGAACAAAAGTAAGAACAATTCAAGAAAGGTTTTGTGAATGAGGCCCATTGTGTTCTGTCTGCCAGATCATTTCAGACCCAGCCTAATGCTTTCTCACTGAGACCAAGGTAATTAGTCTCTGTAGGAGTAGCTCATGATCTACTGCGTCAAAAGCCTTACATAAGACGAGAAACAATGTTGCACAATGTTGCCTCTTATAAAGGGAACTAATGATATCATTAGTTGCTGTGGTCGTACTGTGCCCTGATCTAAAGCCTGACTGAAATCCATTAAGAATATTGTTTTCCATTAAGAACTGCTTCAGCTGTGCATGCATTAACGATTCAAAGACTTTACCCAGAAGAGGTAATGGAGACATAGGGTGACCTTTATAATAGAGTTAGAAACAAGGCTCAGACTGAAAATAGAGGCAATGGTCCGTGCAATAAAATCAGCAGTTGTCTTTGGAAGGTATGAAACTAAAGAATATTCATGCGTACTTGTGCGGGCTTCCCATAGACCAGTGGTTCTCAACCTTTTTCATATCAAGGACCCCTAATTTAGTCAACATTAGAGCCATGGACCCCCATTTGATGGGATTTTGTCTCTTGAATCCAAATCTGAATATATTTTTATTGTTAGATATGATTTTATCCAATGTTCCATGACTATCTGTATTGCAGGTAGAGAGATAACAGTGAAACTATGATCAAAACAGTCATTCTTCTACATTCTCTAACTGTGTTAACTTCTTGTAAATGAAATAATGGTGAAGTTTAACAATTCAGCAATTTGCTGGGGACCCCCTGGAACCCCCTCAAGGACCCCTGGTGGTCCCCGGACCCCACGTTGAGAACCACTGCCATAGACAACCAGTGTAGCATTGATCAATTCGACAGTAAATATGTAATTAAGCAAACTGCATCATATCCATCATATCGGAGGTGGACCACACTGACTGGACCAGATCTGAGGCCCCAAATATTGGTCTAACCCCTAGTACAAGGTATTGCATTTTAAAACGATTAACTGACTCATGTGAATTTGAAACCATCTGATCTCTGCTGCTTTCATAGGAGCAAGGCAGCTCTTACATCACAGCGTAGCAGCAGCCGTCCCTTACCTGCTCCTGTGTCAGACCTCTGTACCTTATCCCTCCATCTCGAGGAGGACGGATGATAGCGCAGCCTGGGAAAAAAAAGACAGCAAAAAATCAGATACAGCAGGAAAAAAAAAAACAAAAAAAAAAAACATCCAGCTCTCCCTCCGGCCCCTATCTATCTTAATCTGCCTCTGTGCGTTAATCTGCTGCCGGATAGATGGCTCTGCCACTCGCCGCTGACGCTGACTGCTGATGGCCACTCAGGCTATCTGCAGGTTTCAGAAAAGGTTTAAACGGGACCTTACTTTCCAACTCTGCCTTGGTAAAATATCTCTGAATGTGAAGAATCTGTCAATAGCACCGTCTAATTTATACTGGCATCAAAATGAAACTTAATTACAAATAAACCTGCATAACAAGGTGATAAAACAAAACCTCTAATTACTGCATTTAAGACATTTTAATACATTTTATAAGGCTATAAATTTAGATGAAGGCTTTTTCAGGTCCTCGCCACTAGATGGGGGTATCTGCTACGTTTGCAAGCAAATGCTAAACAATTGATAGGCTGCTTTCCACAATAAGGCTCACTCATTATCCATGTCAATGCTTTCCCCCCCCCCCCCCCCAAAGACAGGATCCATGTGAGGCTTTTTGCATGTTGCTGCCAGCAGAGCTGATTTGTCAAATGAGCGATGGTTTCACATGAAGAAATTGTGCTTTCACTGAGGTGGAAACGTGGCTAATGGAGCCAGCTGGGGCTTGACTGGCTGGGGGGGGGACAGCTTTCCATTTTCCAGACTGTATGAGACCGATGCCCTACAGGTTTTAGGTGTTTTAGGCCCGGGGTACATGTCCCCCCTCATTATTAGGAGAATCATTTCTGCCTTTCTACCTGTACTGTGTTTTTACTTGCTCTGCAGTTTTAGAAGCACAGTTGAGCACATTTTGTGATTAGCGTTGGTCACAAGTACAAACTGGAAAAAAAATTGAATCTTTCTCTTAGTTCTTTTGAATTTCCTTCAAGCAGAACTGCGGCCATTTCCGACCTGGACCCCTTTGTCTTGTCATTTTCCATCGCGTCGATCGATTCCCACCAAAATCTCATCAATTGGTTCACTACAGAATTACTTAACGCCTTAGTTTACATGCAGCTCTCCAATGCAGTGGACACTCTGAATATCAATCCCAAAAGCACCCAAAGCATGTCATTTTAATTTCTAATGAGAATTTTCAGTTTATCCATGACCCGACCACTTTAACTATTTATTTTTGCACCACTTTGCACAGCGGCTGGCAAAGCGTTGCTAGAGCAACGGCGACGGTAGTATGAAAAGTGTATGAGAAGGGCATGACTTTAGAATGCGACTTCATTTACATCTACTGACACGTCTCAATACAAAGTAGGCAATCAAAGTGTTGAAAAATGATTTGTGGGCTTTTGGCTTTTGTGCCCATTGGCCTTGTTGGACTGTACTGCAGAGCTGCACCCTGGCAAGCTCTGCTGTGAAGGAACTGACAAGATTTTCAGAAAACAGGTTCCTGGCTGAAAAGTGCCGAGTTGTGGCATTTCAACAACAAATTAGACTGTGCAGGGCACTGTGGAATGCATGAATAGCCTATGCCATATTTCATATTTTGATCTTTTTGAGTTTAGAAATATCTTTCTGTATTTCACATTGACCAGTGGTGGAAGAAGTACTCTGATCCTTTACAGAAGTAAAAGTACCAATACAGCAATGTACAAATACTCCATTACAAGTAAAAGTCCTGCATGAAAAATCCTACTTAAGTAAAAGTACATAAGTATTAGCAACAAAATGTAGTTAAAGTATTAAAGTAAAAGTAGTGGTTTGGTCCCTCTGACTGATATTTTATGATATATGACATCATTAGATTATTAATACTGAAGCATCAGTGTGTAAGCAGCATGTTACTGTTGTAGCTGCTGGAGGTGGAGCTAGTTTGAACTACTTTATATACAGTTAGCTAGTTTAGTCCAGTGGTTCCCAACCTAGGAGTCGGGCCCCTCCAAAGGGTCACCAGATAAATCTGAGGGGTCGTGAGATGATTAATGGGAGAGGAAAGAAGAAAAAACAAAGTTCTGATACACAAATCTGTTTTCACTTTTTGGACTTTTTCTCGAATCTTTGATTTTTGCTGAAATATCGGATCATTTGAACATTTATTGAAATGAAACCATGTGAGGTTTAGAGGGAAAAATCACTATTTGGTGGAGCTGTTAACAACTCATAGACATGTGAAATGTGACCCGACTACACACTGCTTTTTGGAAGACGTCAAAAGCCAAAAAGGTTGGAAACCACTGGTTTCATCTTTAACAATGTGTTGTATTTTAAAAGCTTGTTATATTATCCATTGTGTCAAATCTCCATCTGAAAAGTAACTAAAGCTGTCAAATAAATGTAGTGGAGTAGAAAGTACAATATTTCCCTCTGAAATGTAGTGGCCGACCGATAATTCTCCTCATTTGCTCTCATACCTGCACACTTTTCCCATGTAAACTTGTATCTGTTGTTTCAACCTTGCTGCTGAAGTGAGGGCATGTTGCATTCAGGCTACCACCATGCCCATACTACGTCAGTGTGATTTGCTGCCTAGAGTTTGATCCAGAGTGTACCCCCCCCCACCCTCACCCTAAAGCCGAAATGAAACCTACACTCTTGAGGCTACATGCCACTATGGCGGAGCTGATGGATAATCTCTACTGACAATAAGAAGCAACAGCCCTACAGTACTCTAAATCTGACTGGTGCTTTCATAAAAAAAAAAACCAGGCTACCGAGAGAGAAAAGGAGAGAGGGAGAAATAAGACGAGTGGTAACAGAGTCCTTTGATGAAGACGTCAGCCTAGCTTTGATGTAGATGGGAAGTGACCCCGGTGCTTACCAATGCTTACCACCACCCACCACCTAACTCCACACTGCGGCCATCAGTAATTCACTGAAGCGCAGGGAAATCAATCGGCCTTGAGAACAAACCACTGGGCCTCTTTCTGTGCTAGTTCACCATCAACCTCTATTCCACTGAAGCGACATCATAGCAGCACTTTGCATGTATCTGATTATCTCTCGTCTTTCCGCCTCGCTTTTCCCTTCTACCCCCCCCCCCCCCCCGAGGACAGTACATCTGGAGCCTGCCGATTCCAGCCAGGTTCACACGCAGTGTAAAGCCCTAATTACTAAACATTCGCCACATTTCTCACCAGAGGGCAGGAAAGACCACTGGACGTGACTCCCATAGCAAACACCCCCCCCCCGACCTTACCCCACCCCACCCCCCCCACGCGCCGCACAAAGGGGGAAATGACAGCTCGCTAATCTGGCGGCAGGTTTATGTCTGTGTTACGGAGATCTGACATCTGCCTCTGAGCATTAGCGTCAGACCATGAGCTGGGATATAAAAGGATGATAATAAGCACTATGTGTTTACAGCAAATATCCATTAGCTTTTTTTTTCAGCTCCCATCGGTTGCAGATTGGTTTTTAAACGCGGGGCTGGGCCTAGCCTGGCTGTTAGAGGTGGGAAATGGTGCTTGTCCGGTACTACTCTCGAGAGCTGTGGCAGCAATTTCATGCCCAGGAGCTGACTGATATGACAGAGGGGGGGGGGGGGGAAGGCCAGAGACACAAATGTAGAATACTAAATACATACAAAGCAATCGCATCAAACGGGGAGACATCTGACCGTGCAGAGGCAGAGCCGGTGCCTGCCCAGCGAGCGTTTTGACATTGAATAGATGCTGATACGACAGCCGTGCAGCAGCAGAATGAAAGTTAAGATGGTGGGCGTAGTCGCCCATAGCTGCTACCTGCATCGCTTTGTGAAATCAGGACTTCAATATCTTCCTGATAACAGCTCAAAACACATCCAAAGCTGGTTTTTAAGATTTTTTTTGATAGTTGAGAGTAGAGAGTAGGGCTGAACGATTTTGAAAAAATATCTAATTGCGATTATTTTGACTGATATTGCGATTGCGATATGATTTGCGATATTAGAGGGAATGATTATTTTTACGTTTACAACGTATTAAAATGATTATGGTGTGATTTTTGCGGGGATCTGTACCAAACAAAGATGTTTTCTTAAGTCCGTAGAATATGATGTGTAGGCCAGGACATCTCTGCAGCACAACTAGGGCTGGGCAATATATCGATATTATATCGATATCGGTGATATGAGACTAGATATCGTCTTAGATTTTGGATATCGTAATATCGTGATATGGCATAAGTGTCTTTTCCTGGTTTTAAAGGCTGCATTACAGTAAAGTGATGTCATTTTCTGAACTTACCAGACTGTTCTAAAACAGGGAAGGAAACCCTGTCTTTGCATTTTATTTTGATCAGTCTTGTTTTAATAAAAGTGCTTGTGACATCTGAACATTTAAACCACTTCGTATAAAATACTGAGATATATATTGTGTATATATCATTATCATATATCATTCAACCTAAAAATACCGAGATATGATTTTTGGTCCATATCGCCCAGCCCTAAGCACAACGATATTTCATTTAAAATGCTATTTTGACACACATTTCGCCTTTAACAAATATTGCGCTTCCTGCGATTTGAAAATTGCAGGAGGCCATATTGCGATTCCGATAAAATTTCGATCAATCGTTCAGCCCTAGTAGAGAGAAAAAGGAAAAATTGGGAAAAAAGAGAGGAGGCGGTGACATACAACAAAGGTCCCAGGCCGGAGTCAAAGCAGTAATACCTCCAAAGCTAGTATAAATATGATTTTTTACAGTATCATAATATCATATTGTCAATATGTTGTGCTTGTTTAAACACGGCCTCCTGCAGTGCATGTCGCTGTCCGTCAAATGCTTGCTGGGTACATGCAGTATGAAGTGCCTCATTCCACCAATTGAAAAATGTCACGCCTCCTCAAACACACACACACACACACACACACACACACACACACATCAGACCACCACACCCACAGAGCATCCATTGTACTGGTGCGGCGACCATCTCTTTGAACAGACAACTAGGAGGCAGTCCGTCAAAGACAAACACTTCTATGTAAGAAAGCCCAGTCATTACCGGCGGATGTGTTGTGTACAGCCGCGCCGAGCGAGGGGAACACTGAGACGATTAAGAGAAGAAAGGGCAGTGCCATCCCTCCACCTGTGAGGGAAACAGAGGGAGAGAGAGAAATATATTCAGGAGGAGGAAGCAGAGAGGGATAGACTGCTCAAAAACACAAATTAAAGGAGAAATACACCGTGAAAAACACCTAGCATTTCCATTTTTTTTTTGGCGGTGCATTTTTCTTATTCCCGTGGATAACCGGCCAAACAACAACACACTGAGATGTTTCCAGCAGCTACAATGGAATTTGCTAGAAGAAACGTCAGGTTTTGCACAGGTGGTGCACACTGGCCCACCTTTGATTGGAACCCCCTTGTCTGGGGGTTGTCGAAAGGCATTCTGGGAAAACCCTCCCAACCACAACAACACCCAGACACCTTCCTCCATACATACTTACTATACACATGTTCATCCTGTATATACTATACACCATACTGTTTATACTATATATATACTGTATATATCTTGCATTTCATATCCACTGTTCATACTGTTCATACTGTTATTTATCAGTTATTTATACTGTTATTTATCTTAGCACACTCATACTACCCCTTACAGTTTATTCCATTTATATACTTAGCGTATTCATACCACTCTGTTCATACTGTTCATTCTGTTAATACTGTTCATACTGTATATACACCATACTGCATATACTATATATATTATTATAAACATCTTGCATATTCATATATCTTGCATACTCATATCCACTGTTAATACTGTTCATACTGTATATATCTTAGCACATTCATACTACCCTACAGCTTATTCTATTTATATATATTATACATATGCACATTACATTGCACTGCACTTTTACTGCTTCTTTTGCACTTCTGGTTAGATGCTAAACTGCATTTCGTTCTCTTAGTACTTATACTCTGTGCAATGACAATAAAGCTGAATCTAGTCTAATCTAATCTGATCTAAACGTAGGAAATCAATAAGTGGAGCAGAAGTAGACGAGGCAGGTTGAGGGAAAGCGGGTGCACCGGAAAAGCCCAAAATTACAACACTTCTGGAATGCAATGAAGACATCACAGATTGATGATATTTAACAGGGTATCCGAGGGGGGGGGGGGAGTTTACCTTTTAAGTGGCTTAAGTTCAAGTTCATTTATTTATACAGGCCTTCATCACACGCAGGGAGCCGTGAGCGGGGGGAAAAAAAAGGGGAATAGAGAAAGAGAAGGATAAAAGACAGGGGGTATGTGACGGAGAACAATTACTCACTGACCAAGGGAAACGTAGAGGAGAATAACGAAAGCCCGGCCTGTGTCGTTTGCGTGTGTGTGACATGACGGTTCGAACACGCTTCCCAGTGAGTCACCAGTGTATGGTGAAGGCGCGGACCCACAGAGGGGCTGCCTAGCACTACACACGGGAGATATTTAGGTCCACTTCATCCTGGGCATTGGAGGGGGGGGGGGGGGGGGGGGGGGGGGGCGTAATTGCGGAATAATTGAAGGGATTGATCGCTTATTTTGACCCGACGGATTCCGCGGCCGTGGCTCGATGAAAAGCAGGGGGGGGCGCGGAGGACAATAAGCGAGAGTGCCGAGGCGTTCCTTTTTTGTTTTCTGCTACAAAAATCACAAATGGTGGAAACGCACAGAGCAGAGAGACACCGGCAGCGGCAGTGACTGGCTAATGTGATATCAGACTCCAGAGACTGCATGTAAATGATCCTAACGCTCACACTGCTATTCTGACTGTATAAATCCTGGCAAACTACGGGCTTTTGCCTCATCCATACGTTTACCTCTTTCTGCTCCCCGGCACGCCGAACGTTAATGGAAAAATCGAATGGATCGGGGGGGTGTTTGATTAAATTGGCTTTTCGTCGCCCTTTACGAGCTCTCGATCGGCCGTGAAATGACGGGGGAATGAATCTCGACTCGTTCCCGTCTTAAACAATAGAAGTGGGAGCGGAGGCCGGTCGTGCCTGGGTGAAGGAGCGCCATGACACAACGCAGTCATAACTGTATGAGTACACGGCTATATGACGATGACCAAAGAGTGTGCCGTTGCCTTTATAGTCGCCTGCCCAGAGGGGAAATGTGAAATGGCTGTCAGAGAGCGAGGTGTCCTGTTGTACGGACTGTTATAGGCTGCAATGCTGTGCTGCAGTGTGCGGTTAAAGCCTCACTCTGCAATGCTTTGGAGAACACTGTTGCTGCTATGTGAAGACTGGGATCATGCTAGGGCCTTTTAAATCCATTCAAAAGCTATTGGGTAACACTTTACAATAAGGGTACACTAAGTTAAGGGTTAGTTAATGCTTAATCAATTAACAGTTAACTAATGTGTAATTTACTAATGTTGTTCATGTTAACTAAGGTATTAATTTATAAATTATTTAATAGTTTATAAAGATGGCTATTAAATAATGTATAAATTACCTTAGTTAACATGAACACCATTAGTAAATGATTACCAGACACATTAGTTAACTGTTAATTAAGGGTTAGTTAATGCTTATTAACTAACCCTTATTTAATGTACCCTTATTGTAAAGTGTTACCAGCTATGGTATGATTTTAAAAGTGCTTGGACATCTATTTGAAATGAGGTGTTTTCTTACAGTCACAATGAAATGAAAAATTTCTTCTTCTTTTTTTTTACCTGGTTAGCCAATTTCCTATATCGTAACATTTAACAATAAATGCCAAAAACTTGGCTATGTTGTCTCGTTTTTACTTCTATATCACATTACTTTTACTTAAAATGGAAAATAGCATATTTTTTTGTGGTTACTTCATGGAGTTTCTCTTTTCTGTGTCTGTTCAGTCACGGTGGCTATCGCTGCTCATGCTAACTACCCAGTTCCTCTTCTTCTGTTTGTTCCAAACAAACCGGAAATGTAAAACGCATCACTTCCTGTGTGCCAGAAGATTTTTCCCAGGAAAAAGCAACCGGACACCAGGTGTTTAGAACAGCAAATGTAAAAGCTTTCATGAACCGGAATCACTATTGTGTTATACCAATCAGAGTAACAAAAGACATTTATTTACATGAAAATGTCAAAGATTATTACTTTAATTCTTGTAAAAATGACTTTTTTGGAGATACAAATATTTGATGTGATGGCACCAATATTAGTATTAGGTATGAAGTAAGATTAGTGAAGACTGGTAGTTGAAGCAGGGTAAAAAGCTTTTGCCACCTCATTAACCTATAATGTAATGTATGCCTATACTTTGCATACATTTAGTTCAGAAAAACAGAACAATTCTGTGGCAGGACTTACAGTACACCTTTGTGTTCACTTTTGGAATATGGATTGGACCTTTAAAACAGCTCAAAGACACACACAAACACACACACACCCAGATGAGACACAGTGCGCATACACATTAAGCAGTCATCTGGGCAGAGAGGCGTGAAGCATCACTGCTGTTCTTTTCTGCCTCAAAAGCATCATGTGTAGCTGCTCAGGCTATCTGCAGCTTTCAGAAAGCCAAGACCTTATAAGGCTACCTGCAAATTGGATTTAAGACCAAATTAGCAACCAAAATAAAGAAAGAAAAAGCAAAAACTGACCGGTCATCTGAATTAACATAGCTAATGAAACTGTGAAACTACAAATGAGCAGAATAAGAAAAAGGACACCAGGAAATTAATTGTTTAGGGACACGAGGTTAAGTCTGTTCTGTGAGGCACACAATGTGAGACATTCACAACTATGCAAAAAGAGGCAGCTCAACAGATTTTATTCTTTTTAGATTCAAGAGTTCAGTGGGCAAAAATACCTTTTTATACTCGGCTGCAACTGAATGGAATAAACTTCCAGTATCACTAAAACTCATTGAAGCAGAGAGAAATTTTAAGCAGGCAATAAAGAAATGGCTAGCAAACAGACTCTCAGAATAGGGACCTTGCACAAATTAACTTAGAGTTGTCCGTTTATGTTATTTTTGTTATGTGATTAAATGGATATTGTATTTGCACCTGTCAATCTTGCCGGGCTTGGCATCTTGCCCCTTAGAGGATCACAATGGAAATAAGCCTTCATTGTGTAATTTAATCCTCGACAGTTTGTAAGTGTATGTGATGACTGTCTTCAGGTGAAGCAGTATTATGTGTATTTTAAGATTGTCAAATAAATCTATCTATCTACCAACTGGGAATGCAGTAAAGTAACACAAGCACAGATCCTGTTCTGGCCCGGCGCGTTGAATTCTGTTCAATTCAATGCAAAAGCAAAAGTTTGTAGGGCAGCAGAAGACGTGTTTTCAAGTTACTGTATGCAAATCCAAGTTTCAACATTTTTTTGTTTCACTCTATATTTAGGCTATATGAATCCATCCTGATATTTGTCTTTTTAGATGCACAAGCTGCACAAGCTGACATGATAATCTTATTATGACCAGTACTGGCATTCTTAACCTTTATCTTTGCTTTCTGTTTTAATTATAAATGCTCACCACATCACAGTTCACAATTATCCATAACATCTTGCACATATTGAAGAATAAGTCCTGTAATATGGTGAGTCCATCATGAATAATTTATAGATTCCTTAATTATATAAAGCATACCATCCTGAGGTGGAACATCTATTACCGGTTTCCCCTGGGCTGTGTTCTGCTTATCAGCTACTGTTGACTACAGCTAATAGTCTGCATTAAATAGGCATCATTTTCTTAAAATAGTAGAATACATATAAATTTGCATATGCTGATATACCGTATAATCAATATTTAACCAGACAGTGGTCACTGCAAGCATTTACTCACACAAACCCATGTATGTGAGTTAAAGATACACCATGAGTTGATGAGAGTGTGATATATGATGTATGTTATGAATGTTCCCCAGTATAGAACTGCTTTGAACAAAAACGGTATCACATGCAGTAAGTCTACAGCATGATTATTCACTATGAAAACCTTATCTGAAGAGACAGGAGGTTCCTCCATTTCATTAGTGACTCTACATTTATATAATGTAATGACTACAATAAATGCGGTATACTTTATTTAACATACTTTTATTTAAGAACAGAAAAAACATCCTCAGGTGTTGTAAAGAGATGTTTTCTGTTCTCCTAAATCAGTCCGATTGTTGATGGACTGTTTAGTCAGTTCTCTTCCTTTTCTTTGGTGGAAGTGACTCATCCTCCAGCTCTTCCTTTTTCTGACAGAGTCCTAAAGGCAGGGGGTTGAGGCTGACCCGTGGCTGGAACGCATGGCCTTTCTCCTCTTTGCAGGCAGGCGTACCTCTGGCTGTTCCTCCCGTTTGCTCTTTTCTGAGGCCTTCTGTTCCTTCAGGACACAGCTGGAGCTGGACTTTCCTCCAGTGAACGGCGATATGAGGAAGACTGGGTTCACTGGTGCGATGATGGAGTACGGGGGAAGTGTCTTCCAATCCATGTCCTCAACATCATTGTTGTTCACCGTCTGTCCCCCCCCAAGACAGAGGTGGAACTGGAGCTTGACTGAGCCCCAGGATAGACGCTGATGTTGGTGAGGCAGTTGGAGTATTGGGGAAGTGGCTAGCAGCCCATGTCCTCAACAACATCTTCACTGCAGAATTTCTCAGAGCCTCGATCAGCTGCGGGTAACTCGTAAATCCGAAGAATTGCGTTCTGGATTTGAAAGTTCACCAGATATTTTACAGGTGTTGCCTTGTTCTCGGGTTCTCAGTTGACGTCAGAAGTTCAAATGGGAAATGACAGTCAAACTCACATTTCTTTAAAGTTCTGGAGAGTGTTACCAGTTCTATCAGCGTGATGTCACAACAACAAAGGACTGACTTCTCGGTGGATAACGTCTCGTCTGTCTGGACTAGACTTAACACATTCAACCCTCGATATTTTATATAAAACTGTACATTTGCATGGCAGACCACAGTGTGGTTGCAGCTATAGAGGGAACTGAATCCATCTTTATCATAACAGTAACCTATGCCTCACTTCCATTTTAAAATACAAACTTAAAGAGTAACATTCAAATTGTGTTGTATATATGTGTGTAAATTATGTACAAATGTATTTGGGTATGTAAACATGTATGTGTAAACACTCACACACACATGTATCAGTGTTTGGTTTTTGGTCATATTAGATGAGTTCAGCGTGAGTTCAACTGAAACAATGTAGCACGGTTAAGTTACCTAATTCCACTAACGTTACTTAAATACCACAAGATAATAACGTTGCCTACCGTTAAAGTTTGTAGGGCAGCAGAAGACATGTTGCAGTCTTCAATTTAGATCATTCAAGACATTTTCAGACTTTTTAAGGACCCATTGATACATTGTTGTTTTTGGAGGTCCTGGGACTCAAGGGAAATGAAGCGAATGAATAACAGCCTAATATTGCTGCTATTATGAACAAGTTCTAATTTTAATTTTTATAAACCACATTTATCAAAATTGTGCTAGCCACTGGTTTCACACTTTCGACTGGTTTATTTCGACCTGCAGCGTACAACTCTACCGCATAATTCTTAAACTTCATCCTAATCTTAAAGTCATGCAATTCTGTACTGAATCATATGTGGGGTTTTTTTTGGCAAGGCTGACACACTACCATGCTAATATCCATGTGGAGTGATTTAAAGATGATGCAACTAAATATTAGAGGTTAACAGACATAGCAATACACTTACCAACTAGGCTTGGGCCACTACTCGATATTATCGAATATAGGCCCAATATTATAAGATAACACTTTACAATAAGGGTCACTAAGTTAAGGGTTAGTTATTGCTTAATAATTAATTAACAGTTAACTAATGCGTAATTTACTAATGGTGCTCATGTTAACTAAGGTATTAATTTATACATTATTTAATAGTTTATAAAGATGACTATTAAATAATGTATAAATTAATACCTTAGTTAACATGAACACCATTAGTAAATGATTACCAGGCACATTAGTTAACTGTTAACTTAGTGACCCTTATTGTAAAATGTTACCTATTATAATATATAAATATCCCCGAATATGGCAATATTTCGAGAATATTGCAATATTTCCTGCACATGTTGCTTAGATTACAATTGTACAAGCTTATAAACTTAAACCTGTAATCTACTAGTGGTGGGATAGCGAAAAAACCCAAATAATCATACTTGAAGTGAAGTTTGTCTTTTTAATTCATATGGGTTCCCTTTTCCACAATCAGTACATTTTTCTGGAAATAGCAGGAATGAGCAAATTATACCAAATGGCCATTGTTTCCTCCAATGCTTGAATAGTAAGATCAAATTTCTAGGTTATTGATAATAATAATAATAAGGAGAAATAAAACAAAATACCCAGCAGCCAAAATGTCCTCACTATGAAGGTCTAACAACAAACTGGCTCTCACAAGGATAGAAGTACAACAACAACACACACACACACACACATACACTGTGACAGGTGACACACAGCAGAAGGCAGTCTCCTCCTCTGACTGTAAGGGAAGCTGGATGCTGGCTAATTCTGTTGCCTGGCAACCGTTCACACACACACTCTCCTCCCGTGTGCGGATGCTTCTCCACATTTAACCCCCGACGACGGTTTGTCTCCTCTGGTTACTGTCACAGCGTCGTCTCCCTCTGCTGACAAGCTGAAAAAACACCAGGCACCACTTCCTCGCTCCTTGTTTTTGTCTCTTCTTCATCACAATGTTTAATGTATCAGTGACACACCGAGCTGAACATCAGAGGACGTCCTCGAACACACACACACACACACACAGGGATGTAGTGGAGGGTAAAAACCCACCAAATCTCAGTTACCCACCGTTTTATATTAACCATGTCTTTAGGCTGACATAAATCTTGACATAAATCTTTTTGACTTATGCTGCGTTGCAGACATGTCAGGAAGTCAGAAATTTCTGACTTCCTATTAGGACAAATGCAATGGAACGGCCCTTCAACGCATACTTCCAGGTAGGAAACTCAGACCAGATTTGTCAAGCCTGAGGTTTCTGATATGCAGTTATCTGACATCGGATCAACATGGCGGCATACACTGAAAACTCTACACGGCATTATTTTTAACACGCTTATAATCCACATAATACATTGCTAACGTTGTATCATGGCATTACCTAACCTGACACAGCTGTGTTGTAAATGGTTAAACATATAAATTTGAAATGTCAAGTTGCACTTACAGTTGCTAATGTTCTATGTTGCTAATGTTCTGACATAACACTAGCTGTCCATGTTTCTGGCCTGGTTTTCCCAAGCTGGACGCTCAGACGTTTAACTACAACCTACCAGCAGGGAATTTCCCACTTTAGACTTTGAGGGCAACGCAGCATTAAATTCATGGACTGTGAGTAAGTAGTATCAAACTGATGTAAGTTATATCAGGATAGGGTCACTGAAGGGGAAAAAGCATAAATTAATTCTGAAAATGGAATTTTGTTCATATTAGTGGTTGTTTGCCTTATGACTATCACTGACTGGAGGTCATAGTTTACCCTCATTATTTCCTACCACATCGCTGCACACGCACACACACACACACACACACACACACAGATTGTACCCACACACACCTAAATAAATAAATAAATGACATGCAGGCGGGTGCAAAAAGAGTTTTTCCTTTTTTTCATGACTTTTGTTTCATGACTACCATCTCTACCGGACAACAATGGAATCACTAATGAGTCTGGCCATGTTTGGTGGGAGCTGCTGTGATAAAGTCAGTGAACATTATTCCTAGGAATAATGGCCATGACAGTAGTTAGGCATCACTGATTTACCCATTTGTGCCCAGATTCTTTTAGAAGTTCCATGCAGGTTCCATATGTCATGTGACCAGAAAGAAGAATTTTGTTTTCTTGCATGTCATTAACATATAAAACCTGTATAGCATCTTAAAAAATATATTTACAGAAGGACAATGACAACTATAACGATAACACATCTTCAACCAGACAGGGAGAAACTAATCAGAGAAATGAGCTGCTGTAGTGTTTGCTTGGAATGAAAACCTAGATACCATCCTCCTATAATTTCTTCAGCAATAACAACTATGAACAAGCAGTACCTTTGACAGAGTAAAGGTGCGTTCACAGCATTTACTCCTTTAGTTTGGCTATTTCTTCATGTCTTTTTAACATTTTTGTATTGATTGATGAGTGAATGTGAATACTCTTGGTTCACGATGGCTTGGGACCCACTGGGTTTTGCTGGCAAGACAATATGTGACAGGTGCTGTAAGGGGCAGCTATGGTCGAGCCATGATGCGCGGGTATTGGCTTGATGTGCGGGGAAAAAAACGGGTGGACAACTCTGGATTAAATGGCTCAAAATTTCTATTTAGGCTGTAAACAGGCCATTTCAGTAAGCAGAGACCGTCACAAGCTCAACAGAAGGGGATTTTACAGTACTTAACTCTAGAAGTCCTTTCTGAATCCCTCTTATAGAATACAGAGAGCAAGCGTCTCAAAGCTTTTTTTGGCAGCTGATAGTTGGCAAAAACCCTATTAATGTGATATGTCACTCTAGTAGAACATTTTCACATTTTAACACCAATACCCCGATAAGAGTTTTGTAAACAGCCGTACCCGGGGAATCCATAGTCACCACTGACTATGGATATACAGTGACTAAGGTAGCCAAGATTATTGGTGGCTGTCCATTCCAAGACGCTATATGCCATGTTCAGCCAAAATGACATATCACAACAGATTCAGTGTTTATTTTTGTTTCCTTCTTTTTTGGTCATACCCTTTATATACAGATATGGAATATAAATGCATGTATGCTCACATGCACACATACACAAACACCCATATACAGGTAACAAGTAACAAAAACTGGACTGTAACACATTCAGGGTAATGAACCCAGTTAGTGGCATTAGGGCTAACCACAAACCTGAGAACATGGTTGCCACTACTAGGGTTTGACCAATATGTAGAGCTGAACAATTAATAGAAAAAAAAATAGAAATTGCACTTCTGCAATTTCCAATTTGCAGACGCTGCAATTAATTGCTTAAGAAAGAGATGGGCGTCCAAACTGGAATTGTGAACAAGGTATTTTAGTGCTGCAGGTAATCTTTGGTCCATGAATCAAGTACAATATTGGTGAAAACCTTAATCATAGTCAAACTCAATAAATCGTGCACACTGACATCTATTTTTTTTTTTTAAACAAAATCACTTTTCTTTAAACAATATTAAAGTAAAAAAAAATGATGATGATGAGATGATCTGACAAGAAAAACTTGTTACGATATGAATCACAGTTTAAATCGCAATTGCAACACTTGGTCAAATAATAAAAAATTTTTGTCAATATCTTTCAGCCCTACCAATATGGATTTTTGATAAACATAAAGATATTTTTGGATTGAAGTAGCTGGTAGCTGATATTCAATATCTTTAAAATTGACCATTTTCCTGCCAAAGAACTCCCATAAATTCCAAGTAATCCAATTCCCAAAGTGTTTCCTCTAGAATTTTATTCTTGTCAGGGAGGAAAAAACTTCTGAAACAGGAATTAGACCATGGAACACTAAAACAAGATACTACTACTACTACCACTACTACTACTACTACTACTACTACTACTACTACTACTACTACAATAATAATATTAAACATATTAATTTGGACTAAAGACAGCTTCAATAACTATGATAACTAGAATATACTAGTCAACTTGTGAATGGAGTTCCCTGGGCGTTGATTGATTCCCTCCCAGTGGGCTGCAACATGGAAGGATGCTGTGCATACAGAGTCCTGGACAGCAGGTTTAAATATTCAGAGCCAGGCAGCCCCCCCACCCCACCCCACCCCCGCCCCCCCATCAACACGGCTTTTATCTGGAGCCCCCCGTGGAAAACAGCTCCCGTCCTTTTTCACTGCAGATAAATCTCCGGATTCTGAGGGAAAAATCCGAGATGTCAATTCTCATTCTGCCAAAATCGCCGGGGATGTCTGAGTTGGGAGGGAAGGAGCGGCTCTCCCGGACGTGACCAGACATGAGGGGGATGGTGGGGGGGGGGGGGGGGGGAACGGCCGCAACGTGAATCCAATACGACTCCGCACATTAGCTCAGGCGATAATCTGTTCACACGGATTCGGCTCCCGCTGTCCGCCCACACGCTCACACTCTTTGATAAGACCAAAATTCAACAAGCCCCTCCTCCTCATGATGTCGTGGTAAATATAAAGGAGGGTAACCTATGACCTAAAGTTGGTGAGCATCGTAAGACAAACAACAGTAGAAGCAAAATGCCCATAAATTCCCCTTAAAGCAAAAAAAATCAACTGTAAAACACTTCTTCTTCTTCCTGTGGATCACTGGCAAAACGTAAGACAACTTGACGCCACGTTGAAATACTTCCAGCGTTTGATAGCGGGAAAAAGTTGCAGCTAAAACATCAAGGGTAAACATGGGTTTTTTTGGTGTCGGTCCCTCAGAATCAAAGAGCCCCGGGGGGGCTTCTTTCTAGAGCCGCCATTTTCAACATCATACGAGGGGAAGAAACCCGTCGTAGAAGGAGGCAGAGACGCCGACAGAAGCCTCACCAGGGCTGAAAGCTGCCAGAGCCGGGCATATGACGAGCTGGACTTGAGACTCGCAGACTTGCAGCGATAGTTTCAAGCGTCAAGTGTATTTTCTCCAGGCGCGGATCACTAAAATAAGATGTATTAGATGTTTAGTAAATCATTTGGGGCTGGAGAGAGAGATAGAGAGAGAGAGAGAGAGAGAGTTGCAGACAAACTAAAGAGCGACTCATTCTTCTTCACTGTATACGGGGCAAACTTTCAAAAATCTGAACATGACCCAGTGTTCGCAAACTGGTGGGGTTAGTTTGCTAACAGGTGAGACAATGTAAAGTAAGTTCACGCCACTTCAGTGGTTCTCAACGTGGGGTCCGGGGACCAGCGAGGGGTCCTTGAGGAGGTTCCAGGGGGTCCCCAGCAAATTGATGAATTGTTAAACTTCACCATTATTTCATTTACAAGAAGTTAACACAATTAGAGAATGTAGAAGTATGGCTATATTGGTCATAGTTTCTCTGTTATCTCTCTACCTACAATACAGATAGTCATGGAATTCTGGACAAAATCATATCTAACAATAAAAAATATTCTCAGATTTGGGAGACAAAATCTCGTCAAATGGGGGTCGTGGCCCTAACGTGGACTAACTTAGGGGTTCTTGATATGAAAAAGGTTGAGAATCACTGCTCTAGGGGATGTTGAAAGGCATTCTGGGAAACGTAGGAAATGACTAACTGAAGTGGAAGTAGACGAGGCAGGTTGAGGGGAAAGTGTGTAACACTTTGATGATATCTAACAAAAAAAGACGCAAATCCTCATTTGCCTTGCATCACTTTGACGCTACTTACCATGATCTATACTCTGAATTTACCTCATGAGGATTTATGTCACCCTATAAAGGTGATAAACTCTATTACACAAATAAAACGGTGGATAAACTCAAGTCTAGATGGCTTTACCCTCTACTACATCCCTGCCCAAAAGCCATGCTCCCACTCATACAAATTTGCATTACAGCTCATAACTGTGACTAAATAGGTTATCTTGACCCTTGACTTTCTACCATTCACTTCCATTTTTTTTTTTTGAATGGTTTCCAAATCCCCTGACTCTGCCATTTGAAGGCTCGGCGCTCCTGATCTGCTGAACTCTTGAGATACAGCTCTTTGTAATACGACAGGAAAGGTAATGTAATTTTCCCCCCTTCCGATCTGATATTGAAAAGATGAAAGACATCTCCTGCAACAATGTTATGCAAATGAGCGCGCGCGAAAGGGAGGGAGAGAGAGAGGGAGAGACTGCCAAAGAGATGGAGAGAGAGTAATAGAGATAGAGTAATAACATTGAGAGCGGGACGGAAAATAAATGAGTGCTAGTCACATCGCGGAGAAAAGAGGAGTGTACTGCAGATTGCAGGGGGGGGGGGGGGGGGGAGCCTAGTTGATTATGACTGGCTGCAGGAGAACGGGGATCTCACACTGAGGCCTGCTGGGATAAACTCTAGTACACATCAGAGAACGGCAGAGAGATAGCGAGACAGATAGAGAAACAGCAAAAGAGAGAGAGAGAGAGAGAGAGAGAGAGAGAGGAGGATGAAAAAGGACTCAAAACAAGGAGGAGGTAATGGGAAACGAGAGGGGAAGGACGCGCTGTGCTTTATGTGGACTGGAGGAGAAAATAGAGCGCGGATACAGCCAGTGGGATGAAAACCTATTCTGATGCCGATTAATCACCCTCACTGATAAATAGCATGAACAAACCTATCAAACAGCTGCCGGCACTCGCCTTGTTTTTTCCACTGCCTCTGGCCTACATGCCTGAAATACTGTCAAGACTGTATTACAGTAAGAGAAGAAGTGAGGAGGAGAGAGAGAGAGAGAGAGAGAGAGAGAGGGAGGAATGGGACAAACACATTCCAGTAAGTGACAGTGGAGAGAAACTGCAATTTTAAAAAAAGAAGAAAGAACATTGCCATTTTACTACCTATGACAATTAGGCATGATTATGGGGAAATGGCAATGTTCTCCGTTCTCTTAAAATTAGATATTCAATGCATTTCTTGACACAGCGTAAATGAATTGGCCATTACATGACAATCTGAAAGAGTGTATCATGTTTTCTTTAGCACTATTGTATTCCTCGGTCATCAAAACATTGGTGTAGACATATTTTTTTCAGTCTACAGCTTTAGATGGTTAGGAAAGCCCATTTGCTGGTAATGGGAGAAAGAAAAATCATCCAATTCTAAAAATATTCACAGCATCAGACTGCACATTTATACCAATTTCGGTGCTTTTACATGAATTTGAAGGATCTCTTTCTGTTCTGTTTGGCCTGGACCTCAGGTAGAGGAAATGGTAACTTCTTAGCGTGGAAACTAAATAAGTAAATGGTAATAAGCAAATGGGCTCATCCTGTTTCTAACTGGCCAGCCAACAGACAAGGCTGGGGATGGTGCGTTCATGCTTTCAAAAAGGAAACGTCAATGAGGATGCGGATGCTACAAAATGAGGCAAATCTCGGCTGTTTGGACTCACAGTGCAATCGTTTGGCTACAAAACACTTGGATTATACTGAATGAGCTCTGTAGAGAAAGTTGATGGTCATTGTATGTATCCCGGCCAACATTGGATCCGCTACAGTTTGCTTATCGGTCAAATATCTGTGGAAGATGCTGTATCACCGGCTGTGCATACTGTGTGAAACATCTTGAAGGTAAAAACGCCTATGTCAGAATGTTGTTTACTGACTACAGCTCTGCATTTAATACCATTGCACTTTTTTAAAATTAGTGTTAAAGCTCAGGGACCTTGGTCTTTTGTAATTCAGATTCAGGTCTTTCTGTAATACAGGCAGACCTCAGACAGTGAGAGTAGATACCAGCTACTCTTCTACCATAGTTCTCAACACAGGAGCACCGCAGGGTTGTTGCCTTAGTCCCTTACTCTGCAGTCTGTTCACGTATGACTGCGTTGCCAAATACAACAATACAACAACAATGAGGACGCCTATAGGAAAGAGGTGAGGGACCTATCCATATGGTGTCAAGACAGCAACCTCTCCCTAAATGTTGAGAAAACAAAAGAGATAATTGTTGATTTTGCAGCTACCAGTTTACATCAATGATGTCCCTGTTGAAATTGTGAATAACTTCAGATTCTTAGGCATTCAGATCTCAGACTCCCTCTCCTGGTCTCGAAACACCAGTTGTGTCGTTAAGAAGGCACAGCAGAGACTATACTTTCTGCGATGCCTTGAAAAAATATGGAAAGTCCACAAAGACCCTTGTAAATTTCTACCGGTCTAGCACAGAGAGCGTCCTTACTGGAGGCATACTGGTGTGGTTTGGCAACCTGACTGAACAAGACCACAAAACAACTGAGGAGGACGGTAAAAACGGCTTCAGAAATCATAGGAAACACCACTGCCACAGATTCAGGACATTTACACCTCCCGCTGTATCGGAAGGCCCTAAGTATTATGGAGGACACCCAGCACATGGTCTGTTCTCATTCCTTCCCTCAGGAAAATGCCTACAGAGCATCAGAGCTCGGACCAGCCGCCTCAAAGACAGTTTTTACCCCCAGGCGGTTAGATTACTGAACTATTATTTGTGGGATCTCTTATTTATTGTTTTTGTTTTTTATTTATTCTTATTTATATATAGTTTTTAAGGGCTGAGATGCATTTCATTGCATTTGAATGTACGCTGTACTTTTTAAATGTATGTGACAATAAACTTGAAGTGAACTGAACTGTTGTTGGAGCTCATTCACTTCAATTGTTTGAGAGAACGCTGGGATGGAAAAGTAGAAATGTCCCATTATCTTATGCCTGGAAAACGTAATGTTGAAATGATGCTTCACTCTAGCAAGCTAGCCTAGCTAAGTGGCCACAGCTATTTGGATGTGATGGGATAGGTAGACTAGGAAGCTAATGTGCCTTGTTCAGCCAACCAGAGCTCAAGTTAGCAGCTGAAATATTTTAGGTTACTTCAGGGACTGAAGCACACTCATTTGGTTACTTTGTTACTTTGTTACTTTGTCAAGATTTTTACAAGCTGACGGAGATGGGTCATATAATTCAGAAAATCCTAACACAGCCGTAATAATTCTCTTTTACATCTTCCATTCAAATACAAAGTGGAACTATAGGAACAGAAATTTAATGACGAGGAAATTTTTGAATGTGCTTGGTTTTCGTGCCATGACCATCATGCTCATTTGAATACAATTTTTCAACTTTTTTTCGTCATAACGTGGGCCTCAGGGTTCCTACATATTTTCAATTAAAAAAATTCCATACTTTTTCCAGACCTTGATTTGTTTGGAAGATTTTGTCTGGTGTTCAATATGATTTACTCAGATAGACATCTTGCCCCTGCTAACTAGGTCATATCACTGTATAGATGAAGATCGTTCTTCACAGCGACAAATATCAGAATATGTGAGATGATTGGCAGGGTTCCTACACGGTTTCCATTTTAAAATCCCATATTTTTCCCAGACCCTATGTTCTTGACCGGATTTGATTTTGGTGGGTATTTGATATAATGCATGCTGACAGCGGCTGGGTAATAAGAGCGTCCCTCTATCTGAACGTTATTCTTCACATCAACAAAAACTGTGGACTCAAAGTGGCTCTACAACAACATAAAAGCTAGAATTATGTGTGTATCGGACCTGAACCGCAACATTTTCTACACTTTTCCAGACATTTTTTTTCAAATTCCCAAACTATTCAAGACCTGGAAAAAATGATCAAATTCATTTTTAATACTTCTCCAGACTTTCCAGACCTGTGTAGGAACCCTGGGGCCTGGTTCACGTCACCGCCTATCCCATCATACTGGCTCTTATCGTGAAATCGCGTGTGGTGTGCAACCGGTGTGACTTGCCGTGCGTCTGGTCGTCACGTGAACCTGAATGAAGCTTCGACTGAATTTTCATTCTGGGGGGGGGGGGGGGGGAACTGTTCCTTTACGGACCGCTCTCTTGGCGCGGCTTGCCGAGCGCTGGCCCGAGGCAGGGCTCAGCACTTTAAAGCCGTCACCGACTCCACATGCCAGACCGGGCTGGGTCAGGGTAAAGCCAGCTCTGTTTCAACCCACATAACGAGGACTGGTGATAAGCACCCTCGGAGAGCAACAAACACTCCATGGGTGTCGTCGGCCACCGCCTTGATCCTCGCTGGGCAGAGGCAGCGGTTTTTTCCAGCGGCGGGGAAGAAACGGCTCATCGTGTGCTATCTGAACAGAGAAGCCCTCCTTAAGAGGGCTTGAAAGGCTTATATGGTGTTTACACTATGTGGAGCTCCGGGGGGATGTGGGCCGGGATTTTTTTTTGAAGTACTGGATGTGGAAATGGCTCAAAACTGCTCCCGGGCATTACAGATACCGTGGGCAAGGTGCGGACCCGGGGAGACTCGTCCTGGTGCTTTACAAACGTTATGAATTATATCGTTCCTCCCCACAGAGCGGGAGTGCTGTGACAAGGTAAAAAAAAAAATGAGGCGAAAAAACACGCGTTCGGTGAAAGAGCGCTGCCGAGAGCCTCCCACCGCACAAAGACATAAACAGCCCATTTACGATTCACTCCAAACACTTCTGCGAGGCAATCAGGCCCATTGTAGGGCTATGGAAATTAGAAGTGCCAGGCTTGGCCGGTCACTGTGCAAACAAAGCCCGCTGACAGCCAGGCACTGGACTCCCATTCCAAGATTAGAGGAGATTAGATTAGATGAAATTTTATCGAAGCATATGGGGGAATTGGGTCATCGCAGCAGCAAATAGTAATAGGATGCATCAAAGAAGAATGGGGTATGAATAAGAATAGAGCAAATGGGGGGAACAGACTCGACCATTAATTCCAACACTGTGGCATATTTAGTAGAAATGTATAAAAGCAAAATGTGCAAAAATGCTGGATTCAAGCTTTAAAAGGTCTTCAGCAGTAGTATCAGCAGCAGAGCTCACTGAGACAGAAAGACAATGTGAGATTTGTGCGTTATGACAAAGGTGGACAATTCTAAAACAAATCTAACAATCCACATTAACAGGTGTACAGGAGGCCACCGGTAGAAGAAGAAGCTGTACTGGTCAGCTCCCAGTATGAATGCGTACAGCTGTATGAATGTGAAGCAGGGTGCTGCTGGGAAGGAGGATGGAGCTCTACCAACTTTCCCCCATACAAATAAAGGTTAATAAAATCCACCTTCCAGATATATTCACTTCACATGGTGTTTGGAAATAAAAAGCAGCTACTCTCCAGCACGAGGCAGCAGCGGAGTTGCTGTACTGGGAGTGGAATGAGGCTGACCATGTGTTGGGACTGTTGGAGAGCTCCAGTCCTGGCTGCATGTCAACAGCAGCTCCCTGTAGATGAAGGACCATTTACAGCAGCTCCCACTGTCTGATCTGAGCTTAACGTGCTCTCCACCTTCATTACAGCCCGGGACGGGGCACCAACACACACACGGGAACACACACACACGCTTGGGAAAGGCGTTCGCGGAAACACACGCTTCTTCATGAGAGAGCCCCCACGAGAGGTAAGGGGGAACAGAAACAGAGATGCACACACACACACACACTCAGGAAATGATTGGCAACTGAAGAGAAAGGGTGTCACTGGGCTAATTGGAAACCAGCCCGGTCCTACGGCCCTTGGCAGTTATTCACTTACCAAACTACAACAGTCATGCATAATCTTTCCTCTGTAATTCTGTCACTAAACTTCCCCGCTTTTCCCTTCAGCCATCTGTCGACTTATACTTCACAAGGCCTCTTTCGAACACACTAAGCCATAGGGACGCACCAATCAGGTTGTTTGGGACCATTTCCATTACCGATTTTCTATCGATTTTTCAGCTGATCACCAACTGAAATCATACATTTTACCCAGTCTTTCTACTCACAACGGCACATCATGTAGAAATGCACAGCAAGCGAGTTGTGAAGTCAGACGCCCAACTCGCATGTTCATGAGCTTGTTGGTTGGGAGATAAAAACAAGCATGAAGTTGACGGAGCATCTGATTTATGTCTGGCTGCACATTTCCTTTAAAAAACATCTACACAGTTGCTATCAATACTTGAGAATGAGGAGGAAAGGAGATGCATATGGTGGTTTATCAAGTTTTAAGTAAGCGGCTATCTAGGAACAGACAGAGCCATGTTGTTGTCAGTCATGTTGGCTAGGAGATCACAACCAATTTGTTACCATCACCTAGAACAGTGATTCCTTTTTCATATCAAGGACCCTTAATTTAGTCCACATTAGGGCCACGGACCCCCATTTGATGAGATTTTGTCTCCTGGACACAAATGAGAATATTTGTATTGTTAGATATGATTTTGTCCAGAATTCCATGACTATCTGTATCATAGGTAGAGAGATAACAGTGAAGCTATGATCAAAACAGTCATTCTTCTACATTCTCTAATTGTGTTAACTTCTTGTAAATGAAATAGTTCTTCTTGTAAATGAGTTTAACAATTCATCAATTTGCTGGGGACCCCCTGGAGCCCCCTCAAGGACCCCTGGTGGCCCCCGGACCCCGCGTTGAGAACCACTGACCTAGAATCCCGTTTTCCCCGCCTTCAGTGCCCGACTTGATGGGACGTTTGAGAAGTTCTTCCCCTTGGGAAAGTCGTATATCCAATAATCCGGACAGCACATGAATGCACAATAACCACGTATAAATAAAGCTACATTTTTATCTGAACATAGTCATTACATGTTAGTGTGCACTTAAACTATGACCTTATTGTTATGGTATTGTCTTTAGCCCAGGGTTAAGATGGCTAAGACCTATGCCTTGTTGAAAGCCTGACAATAAACAAAGCAGCAAAGCCGCAATCTACAATAAGTCAGCACTCTCCTCTGCTACTGTGAGACCATAAGTCAAAGAGAATGGCTATTACCGCCACCAGGAGGTCTGTAGCCCGTGTGAACATGCATCTTTCCTTCGGCGGCCCGACAAATCCAGCGGCTGCCCACTGGAGTGAGCGGGAAACTGACCAATCCGATAGCGGGCTGACGCCGGCCCCCGTTGATGGAGGAGTGACGATGAGAGGAAGGACAGAGGCCGGGGGGGGGACGGGGCCAAAGTTTATCACTGAAATACCTGCAGGCCTCAAAGGCTCATAGCCGAAGAGGGATGAGAAAACGCTGCGGCCCTCGTTCCTCTCTGAGGGAGATGGCTCTGCGATAAAGTCGGGATTCGGTCTAATCTGCCGGGGCCAGAAATAGTCCCATCACGTATAATTAAACCTGTCAATGGAATCCAATCAATTCTCCCACAAGAGCCGTTCTTTGTCGCTACTGTTAGATTTCATATTTTTCCAGCGCTTATCTCCTTAGACCTTTTAATCTGAACTAAAAAGGCTTCCCCCCTTCTGGAAGCCAATTCTCCAAAAAAATTATTTGCACAGCGAAAAAGCAGCTCCAAATAAAAACGAAGGATTTACATTGTAAATTCCTTACAGCCGGTTCTCTGCGTCTCAAATAGGTAGCTTTCTATGAACAGTAAAAATAGATCAAACGTGAATAAAAAAAAAAAATCGTTTTTCTGCTCTCCGATGTGGAGTGGCACCATTTAAAATGAGGAGGACACAGTGGTGCGAACGGAGAAGGAAAAATAGAAATAAGGACAAAGAAACACCACAGGGAGACAGTGTGTGTGTGTGTGTGTGTGTGTGTGTGTGTGTGTGTGTGTGTGTTTGATTAAATGAAAGAGAGAAATAATAGACAGGGAAGGAGAAACAAGAGCAGAGACAGAGTCAAGTGACCTGGCTCCAACTAGTAATGTATGACCAGTGTGACCAGTATAACCAGCAGCAGTGGTAGTTGAACTCCCTCCTGCCTGGGGGTGGGGGGTGGGGGGTTGTACTGGTTGTACTGGGTACTATCTCTGTCTATTGTGTAGCTTGTCCCCCAGCATGTCCTCGGCTTGTACTCTTGGCTCTGGAGTGTCAGCCTGGACGTCCGTTTACCTGCCCGCTACAGCGAGAAGCAGCAAAGCCACTTTCAATTGTCAATCAAAGTCAGCATAGAGAGAGAGAGAGAGAGAGAGAGAGAGAGTGAGTGAGAGAGGAGGAGGAGGGTGACGCGTCTCCGGGTCTGTGTTGATAGAGGAGATGAGCGAGGAGGAGTGGTGAAGGTGAGAGTTGACTTTATTAAAGTGTCCATCAGGATCTATGTGTGTCTGGCTGCTGGCTGCTAATGACCTGTATCGCCACATCCTTCAGCTGGCAGACAGCTCACATAATAGTGCCGATAATACCAGCCGACTGTCTCTCTGCTCGCACCGCGCTGCAACCGCGGCTCCGGTCCTGCAGGAGTCCATAGATAGCTCCGGTCTCTCAGACGGACCTCTGCAGCCGGATGAACGGCTTATCCCACTCACACGACGTATTGGAATCAGGTTTGGGCAGTGTCCCAGCATGACTGTATGCCGAGCAGTGTCCAAAATTAACTTTTCGCTTCACCTGCCAAGGGCTGGTAAACCAAATACATTTGACTGCCAAGAAATAAGTCATAGAAATATGTCACCCTCCCCGTTTTCATGTACAGAATCGGGTATTGTGTGAAACATTGAATAAAGAGTTAGAGCTTTAACTTAAATCTTGTTCACTGATGTATACTAAAATGTATCTTTTTTGCCTTCCCCTTCAGTTTTTTCTTCATGGTGGCTTCACACCTGCTGTGTGTTGCCACATGGGAATAACATTAAGTATTAGCTAAAATTAGGCTAGTTAACCGTCCAGACAGCAGAGAAACAGATATTTAGATGCTACTGCTTTGTGTAGAGCAGCGTAACAGGCAGCCAATCAGAAACCTGTTTGATACAGAGCCATTGTTTTACTTTGATTTGATTGGCTCACTGCTACAATTTTCCTTCTTCTTGGCTTTGAGGGACAGTGTTAGTGCCTTGCCCTAGGGAATGGAACCCCTAACCCTGGCAGTGTTAGTGCTTTGTTCTAGTGAATGGAACCCCTAAACCTGGCAGTGTTAGTGCCTTGCTCTAGGGAATGGAACCCCTAACCCTGGCAGTGTTAGTGCCTTGCTCTAGAGAATGGAACCCCTGAACCTGGCAGTGTTAGTGCCTTGCTCTAGGGAATGGAACCCCTAACCCTGGCAGTGTTAGTGCCTTGCTCTAGAGAATGGAACCCCTGAACCTGGCAGTGTTAGTGCCTTGCTCTAGAGAATGGAACCCCTAACCCTGGCAGTGTTAGTGCCTTGCTCTAGGGAATGGAACCCCTAACCCTGGCAGTGTTAGTGCCTTGCTCTAGAGAATGGAACCCCTGAACCTGGCAGTGTTAGTGCCTTGCTCTAGAGAATGGAACCCCTGAACCTGGCAGTGTTAGTGCTTTGTTCTAGTGAATAGAACCCCAAACTTTGGTGTTAGTGCCTTGCTCTTGGGAATGGAACCCCTAACCCTGGTAGTGTTAGTGCGTTGCTCTAGGGAATGGAACCCCTAACCCTGGCAGTGTCAGTGTCTTGCTCTAGGGAATGGAACTTCTAACCCTGGTAGTGTTAGTGCCTTGCTCTAAGGAATGGAACCCCTAACCCTGGCAGTGTTAGTGCCTGCTCTAGGGAATGGAACCTCTAACTCTGGCAGTGTTAGTGCCTTGCTCTAGGGAATGGAACCCCTAACCCTGGCAAAGTTATTGCCTTGCTCTAGGGAATAGAACCACTAACCCTGGCAGTGTTAGTGCCTTGCTCTAGGGAATGGAACCCCTAACCCTGGCAGTGTTAGTGCCTTGCTCTAGGGAATGGAACCCCTAACCCTGGCAGTGTTAGTGCCTTGCTCTAGGGAATGGAACCCCTAACCCTGACAGTGTTAGTGCCTTGCTCTAGGGAATGGAACCCCTAACCCTGACAGTGTTAGTGCCTTGCTCTAGGGAATGGAACCCCTAACTTTGGCAGTGTTAGTGCCTTGCTCTAGGGAATGGAACCCCTAACCCTGGCAGTGTTAGTGCCTTGCTCTAGGGAATGGAACCCCTAACCCTGGCAGTGTTAGTGCCTTGCTCTA
This sequence comes from Centroberyx affinis, assembly GCF_046629955.1. Taxonomy (NCBI): domain Eukaryota; kingdom Metazoa; phylum Chordata; class Actinopteri; order Beryciformes; family Berycidae; genus Centroberyx; species Centroberyx affinis. The sequence goes on along the minus strand of NW_027280689.1, from coordinate 125,627 downwards.
GGGAATGGAACCCCTAACTTTGGCAGTGTTAGTGCCTTGCTCTAGGGAATGGAACCTCTAACCCTGACAGTGTTAGTGCCTTACTCTAGGGAATGGAACCTCTAACCCTGGCAGTGTTAGTGACTTTTTCTCAAGAATGGAACCTCTAACCCTGGAAGTGTTAGTGCCTTGCTCTAGGGAATGGAACCCCTAACCCTGGCAGTGTTAGAGCGTTGCTCTAGGGAATGGAACCTCTAACCCTGGTTGTGTTAGTGCTTTGCTCTAGGGAATGGAACCCCTAACCCTGGCAGTGTTAGTGCTTTGCTCTAGGGAATGGAACCCCTAACCCTGGCAGTGTTAGTGCTTTGCTCTAGGGAATGGAACCCCTAACCCTGGCAGTGTTAGTGCCATGTTCTAGTGAATAGAACCCCTAACTTTGGCAGTGTTAGTGCCTTGCTCTAGGGAATGGAACCCCTAACCCTGACAGTGTTAGTGCCTTGCTCTAGGGAACGGAACCTCTAACCCTGGAAGTGTTAGTGCCTTGCTCTACCGCACCTTTTAGAAGTACTGCAGACAGACTATACTGTACATATACATATCAGACCAGTTCCATTCATTAATTCTATTTGCCATGAGTTTACAATGGCAAATCAATACTGCAGTGTTTCTAAAGCTGTATTAATCTTTGCCTGTGTTCCCTTATAGACGTGTAAATATAAAGCACCTCTATCAGCAAACACACAATGCTGGAAACCGTCCCATTCTTCATTTACCTTCTAATTACAACATTGTTTTAACACCACAGCTTCCGCTGCAGGGGGCGCTGTCACTGAAAGATAGCTACCTTGCTTCCCTGCGGAAATGTCAATTAGCTCCATTGCACCCACAGGCTTCCTACACCTGCACACGTGGGGCACGCGCGCATACACACACACACACACACACACACACACACACAGTAGCAAAATATGACAAAAGGTTATCTGCATTTTCAGATAAGCTAATTTAAGACTCTTAAGACCTTTTTAATGCTATTTAAAAACCAAAATTAAGAAACAAAGCTGTTAAACCCAGCCTATTTCTGACTGAACATAACTAATGAAAGTTCTGAAACTGCAAATAGGCAGAATAAGAAAAAATGACACCAGGAAATTAATTGTTAAGGGACATGAAGTCGTGTTTAGTAAAGCAGAAAGGATGTATATTGTGCCACTAACCCTGCTGTGTATGAATCTAAGACAGGACATGCAGCAGTAAGAAACCTGTCATTGCATGTTGAAAAAAAGGATAGATGAGTGAAAGGGAACCTGCCTGGAAGAGCATCAGACTGGCAATTACAAGACAGAGAGTAACAAACTAGAAACAAAAAAGTTATTGATGCGATCAGATGCAACATTTTTGCTGAGATGATATTGCCAAAGACTATTTAAATTTGTGTAATGGCATGCCTTAGGGTTTACTTCTTGGTCCATTACGTTTTTGATAGTGAATATATAAATGCAGGCATGCTTTTTACTTATTGCTTTTGACAATAATATATTACCTGATTTTATAATCATATTTCCTCAATGTGTACTAAAATAAGCAAAGTTACTATTGTTCATAAACTGTCCCTTAAAGCAGAGGTCATACTACATCTCAATGTTTTTGTTATCTTTGATTTATGTGCCCTTTGTTATATTCCTGGGTGTATTAATGATTTAGTAGAAATAAAACGTGCCTTAAGTAATCTCAAATAAAAATTCTAAAATATTGGAGTCATTAGCAGAGTAAAAAAACATATAATGTTTTATATTCTGATGCAGTGATTCTTAACGTGGGTGTCAGGACACCCCAGGGAGTTACCAGGTGATTTTGTGACAAAACCCCTTTTCTTTTGAAATAATGGATATTTCCTGCCTTTAGTTTTTGTCAAATTTGAAAAGGTTCTACATGTAGCATTTTGTGTTCCTCAAAATTAAGACCACATTTCCCATTAACCCCATTGCTACTTGTCTGCCCTTCCCCTCCCCACTGTTGTTTGTTGTGGAGAGCCAGAAGATAAGAGCTGGTAACAGCCCTTGGTAACAGCCAATATGCAATCAGACCAGGTAAGCTAACGTCAGGATTAGACTATACATTCAGACAAGTGGGACTGGAATTAAGTTGTGGATTACTTGCAAAGTCAAAATGGTTCCTGATTTGTGCCGTAAAGCAATCTTCCTTGGTGTTGTAAAGCAATCCAGCAGATTTCCCTCCAAATTCGACTTGGTGGCACAGAATATAAAATAAATTTTATCAGTGATGATTGTGTCTTTGTGGTAATTATAATAATGTCTCAAAAATAATGTGGTAATGATTTCTTGATGTTAAAATGCTATACATAGCATCCTTAATTAATCAAGTAAAATAGCCAGAAAATGGGAACAGACGTCAATATTCGGTGGTAAAGTTCATTTGGCCCGTTTACACCTCCAACAGGCTAGAGAACACCTCGCTTTATTTTTAGGGGTTTCAATCTGAAAAGGTTGAGAAGCCTTGCTCTGATACATCCCTCTACTGTAACAATGTGCACTGTAATGGCCCTGTCCCGCCTCAATGCTCCACTGAGCTCTTTAGGAAATCCTTTTACCACATAAGACACTGATTCAATCTGAGCTTTGGCTCAGTCTTTACGGCTTTTCTCCTTCTTACATGGAACTGTTATTGTGTTTATACCATTTTGCATTGAAGTTGTCATGTTTGCTGGAGGCAAAAATAATTAATAATGAATAATTAATTAGTAAATCAAATATTCTATGTGTCGGCTACCACCTACAGACAGAAATCTAAACTCCTCTTTTCCCTGCAGGAAAACCCCGCTTGATTTTCCATGTTTTCTGATGTTTTCTCACCAACTTTTCACTATTGCTCCAAGGTCTCCAGATGCTTATTATCATCACTGTTGATATTCAACAGATCTGTCAGTTTGCCTTTAAATCTAAATTGAATCTCCCACCAGCCAGCTATAATAACCTGTTCTCCAAATAATCACACTCACCGAAACAGAACAACTCAAGGACAATTTTCTGTTATCAAGGCCCTCTGCTATGGAAAAGCCTATCATACCACATGAAAGCAATGCACATCCGACAGAAAAAGTGTCAGAGCACACTTGCTTAGAAAAGCTGATGCACTGGGGTACTTTATTCTGTGTTCCCTCAAATTTATTTTCCATCAATTTTGCATTCTTCTCATTGATCTATTATTTTGTTACGATGATACATCTAAAAATCAAGCTTCTTGTTGGTAAGCTCATGAATATTACATGCGTCTGACTTGTCTCTCTTTACCTCTGGGGCATGTTTCCTCACAAACCCTGCAAGCCTCCTTCATTCTCTGCTGCAGTCATTTTAACTGTGCTCTTCACTGTACAATAAGTGAAACACAGCCTCCTGATCAGGGGTGCTGCTGGAGCAACTGGTAATATAATAACAGACAGATCTAATTACAACTTCAGACTGATACTGTAATACATTTTATATTAATCAGAATTCATTACATTAGGAGGGGTTGTAGCATTTTCTAAAATTGTTATACTGTCTGGAAATGTTGGCAATTAATTATATTAGCAGGTTTTATTAAATTTTCAACCCATTTAGGACATTTAATTACATTCTGATCCATTTTCCATGATTTTCCATAACTAAGTTGCACCGTTTCCATGACCTAAAAATGTTCTTTCTTCCTTCTTTCCTCCTTTCTTTCTTAATGGTTTTCTAAAGGGGCGAACAATCTAGCTCCTTTTTCAGACCACTGGGAAAAATTTTAATGTGCTGACTCCCAAAGCGTTTGGTAGTAAATCAGTACGGCTGATGCCGATACACATACATTTGCGCTATACTTGCTTGTCTAATCCAAAGAGGTCTGATCACAGCGCTTCCCATGCATACACAGTGTAGCCCCCTCCATCCAGTTAGATGCTAATTTGTGTATGTCATGTCATCTCGCAACTTCTAGTGACTTTTTGAGCAGCCAATAGCTACTTTCCTAGAAGAGAGTTGGCAACGCTGGCTGAAAACCAACATCTAGTGCAGTGTTTCTCAACCTTTTTCATATCAAGGACCCCTAATTTAGTCCACATTCGGGCCACGGACCCCCATTTGATGAGATTTTGTCTCTTAAACCCAAATCTGAGAATATTTGTATCATTAGATACGATTTTGTCCAGGATTCCATGACTTGATGTATTGTAGGTAGATAGATAACAGTGAAACTATGACCAAAATAATCATTCTTCTAAATTATCTAATTGTGTTAAGTTTTTGTAAATGAAATAATAGTGAAGTTTAACAATTCATCAGTTTGCTGGGGACCCCCTGGAACTCCCTCAAGGACCCCTGGTGGTCCCCGGACCCCACATGAGAACCACTGATCTAGTGCAACAAATGTGTGAAACAAGTTCTGCTATATTCCTGAAAGTCACCCGTTTGTAAATTTCCCTGACTTCCCCTGAGAATTTATCAAATTCCCTGACTGTCCCTGTCTGGAATACACCACTCTGCATTCCATGGTATTAAGGGAATCCCATGACCAGCGGGGATCCTGTTACATTATCTGGCAGTTAGGGATCTGTCATAACCCGGCCTATTAAGCCATGACAAAAACGGGAAAAGACACCAAATGCCAATAAATAATTTGTATTTATTGGCATTTGGTGTCATTTTTGTCATGGCCTAATGGGAAAACAACATGGAAACCCCACACGCAAAGCACCGGGAATCGAACCCGCAACCTTCTGGCAGTGAGGACACAGTGCTGAACTCTCACTGAGACACTGTGACACCTCTGTATCACAGCAGTGAATGACAATAAAACAGACAGAAAGAAAAAATCAGATAGCTAGCTGAGTTCAGGCCCACGTGTCAATAAATCCCAACACAGACTCCGTCCATCAATACAATCCTGAGGTAATCTGCTCTTTAGTGACGGGAAATTGTTAGTATTGTGGCTCAGTGGTACAAGGCAATTGGATTTCTGTGGCAGCAGCAGGGCAGCCTAGCAGGTAAAGAGAGAGTCCTGTCACTGGAAAGTCTCAGGTCTGATCCCAGCAAGAGCCGTGTCTCCTTGAGCAAGACACTGAAACCCCTACCTGCTCTCTCATTGTAAGTCTCTCTGGGTGAGAGTGTCAGCTAAATGCCTACACAGGGAATGGAAATAAGAAGCAAATATATGCAAACTGAAAATGTGCCACTGCTGCCACATACACACACACACACACACACACACACACACACAAGGCTTATTGGTAGGCAACAGGCTGTGCTGTGCCACTGTGTTTCAATAACAGCTGTCATTAGTGATATGGCTCAGCACCATGGACAGCGACACAAAGCTGAAACCTGCCACTGCAAAGTTCACATGGAAAACAGCTTCAGTTTGTGACTTTAGAGATGATATCGCCAGTATGTCTGCTAGAAGAATAAATATAGGAATCGAACTAATGCTGCGATCCACTTAAAGTTAGAAAGTCAGAAATTCCGAATTCCCATTTCCAGCTCAGAAAATGGCGAGATTTTCTTTATCCAATATAAAATACACTTCCCCATGCAACAGCTAATGTTATATTTCGCAACGTTAACTAGCATAGAATGTTAGCAACTGTAAGTGCAACTTTACATTTCAAAATGTATACGATTAACTAATTTACCACACAAACGTTTTGATGGATTTAAGGTCATGCAATGCTGAAAATCAAATTTCAGTGTATTTTCAGGATCCGACTTGAAGGGTCGCTCCATCGCATTTTGCCCTAATAGGAAGTCCGAATTTCCAACTTTGCAACATCTCTGGAACACAGCATAATAATACCACCCAAGACAGGCTACTCTAGGCTACCAGCATCCTGAAAGCTGGACAGACAGTGAAAACGAAGACGAATTTCCTTCCATCAGGGTGACGGACACGGTTGGCATTTAGGTATAGTAAAGTGCTCTTGGCATACCTTGGCCTGAGTGAATCTAGATTTGGGATTATTATAATGGACAGCAAAGATAAAGCAAAAAAAAAGCCAGAAATCCATCTGGCTGCTATACCTAAAAAAACAAGTCACATCAGGGGATTCAAGAGCAATGGTCCCTCTAAGCTGATAGATTCGGATGCAGTGGAGGGTAAACCCACCTAAACCCAGTTACCCACTGAAACCCAATTACCCACCTTCTTATTTGCAGAAGTTTAACACATTTTTAGCCCAGCATAAACCTTTGTGGCGTCAATTCAAAGTATATTGAAGGCAATAGTATCAAACTGATAAGTTATATGAGGTGAAAGGAAAAAATATCTAAAAGTAAAACAGATTTTTGTTATATACCACATATTAGTGGTTGTTTGCCCACCTTTTAATTTACCACTACATCACTGCCTACATCTAATAGCTTATCACATAAATATCTTGTCAGTCGCTGCTCCACCTTGTCCCCAGAAATGCAGTGGATGAATATATAAGTGGGTTTGGAAGTGTTGTTGGCATCCGTGCTATTAGGTGCAGTGACTTATAGCCCGGTGTTTAGTGGACTGATGACAGAAGACAGTGGAAGACAAATGGATCACACTGCAGCACTGCGAAGAGAGCAAGAGAAACGTCCACACTTACTGTACTGTTGAGGTTTTAGTCTCGGGATGACACACGGAGGTACAGTCCGCCCCGCTGTGCGCGGTCGCGTGCGTGACAGCGCGTCGAAGAGACGGGTCGGCGTGCGCGGATGATGAGCGCACGTGCAAGCGCGCGAATATGCCCACGAGCAATAGCTATAAGGCAGGCTACCTAGCTACGAGCAGTGTGGCGTTACGGACAGGCGAGATGAATTAAAACCCCTCCTAAATGCGTTCGAAAACTATAAAACATGGCAGGCTGACACTACCCCATCGATAGCAAAGGGATAGTGTAGCAATACAAAATACAAAGTAACTGTGAAATCAACTGTGAATTAATAACGCTCAAAGCTGTTCAGTTACAGTGCTTCAGAAGTCCATACGGTTACAAAATATCACTGACATCTCGCTCAATTGAAGCTACTGTTAAAGCATACAAAAATCAAACTTCAATTCAACTGAGGTTTCAGTTAACATATTATATAGTAATTTCATACTGTATTGCTACCTAGGAGTCATACTCACACATACTAGACGCCCGCTCTATTGCCTCGTTCCCATCGACTAACCACTCGTAGGGAAGGAAATTAACCGCCAATGTCGGCAGTGTGTGGAAAAGTGCTTTATGCAGACAATTAGTCCGGAAAGCGTTCAGCTGAGATTATAACACGCCTATTCCGTGGGCCAAATTAAATCCTGTCAGCACATTACCGGGTGTAGTGTTGTTTCGAAAAGCACGGCGCGGCACACACACACGCACACACACGCACACACACACACCAGCGACGTTAACACGGTGTAGCTCCCTCCGTCCCTCACCTCTTTCCTCTCGTTCCCAACACAACACTCCCTCACTCTCTGATGACGTCACTGGGAGATGCAGCCTTATGCTGCATTCACGTCCTATGGGAAGGACCGTAGATACGAGCTTACTACTAGGAAGTGTCTTTCACCTTAGCGTTCAGGTGGTAAATGTTACTAAATAAATTCGTATAGACCATATTTTCTCTCACTTCCTGATGTCACCAGCAAGGTAAAGTGGGCTTTTGTCGCGTTCAAGTCATATCGGATTTACTTGGCCTGGGAAAAAACGTTAACGTCAACCTCCTACAGGTAATTACGGTAATTACAAGTAGGATAAATAGGACTTGCGGGTTCCAATTTCTCCCACTTGGCGTCAAAAATTGCGGAAGTATGTCAACAGAAGCAGTCCAAGGCAATATAGATCAAAATTATTTTCACAGTGCAACAACCAAGTCTACTAAAAGACATACAAAAAGTGAATAATGTCTGCTGCACTTCGTTTATGGCTGATTTTAAATTCATAAATAAAAAAAATATTTTGAATGTGGGTGTTCCAACAAGTAAAATATGCTACAAAGAGATGTAATCCCATCCTTGCGCTCCTTCCCATATCACATGAGACACATTGGGTGTGATGGTGCCTTCAAGAGGTGTCGTGCTTACCCGTTCACGAGAAGAGTGCACGTCATCTTCAGCTGTGGGAAAGTCAAAAAATTCAGAGTTCAGACTTCACAACTTATGACGATAAAGTGGGCGTGTCAGTAGCAGTACTTCCGTTGCCTTCAGATCATAGATAGATCAGATTACAGATCGCAAAAACAGATGGACATGACGTCAGTGTGATGTCACCAATTGGCTTCTGAAGGGCCGTTCTGAAGCCTGGAGATTGTGTGTTTACAGTCGCTGCAATGTTGGCATTTTTTGGATCCGGCAGCCAAAGTGAGGCAAAGGGTGGAGCCAAGATAGCTATTGGCCCATAATCAGTGAAGCATCATTGGATAGGCGACCTGTCAATCACTACGCAAACACAACCTGAAACAACCCCGTGTTATATCCGTTATATCCTGTTAATGACACAATTATTTTGAAAATCGCCATAAGGAGACACATAAAAAGAAGTGAAATTAGCTACTTAGACCATAACCTCTTCTGGAAAAAATGTATTGACTTTATATTTTTAGGAACAAGTTGGGTTGTGGTCCCATTGACTTGCATGGAGTTGGGCAGTTTGGAGTGTTTTTGGAGCCAGCCCCTAGTGGACATTAGAGGAACCAAGGTTTTGGCTGCTTGGTTCAGATGACATGACACCTTTTGCACGTGTTTAAAAAAGCAAGGTGTAGTGCAAGCCTGCTGTGTGCGGACTTGAGAAGCGCTTTTATTTAGGGCAGGGATTAGATTCACATTCCAGATAGGCTAACGTAGCCAACGTTAGCCTAGCTTGCAGACAAAGTTCAGTGTTTACACTGCTAGGAATCACTGAAATCATAAATACTCAGTGCTAGCCCCCACCACCAGGGAATCAATGAGAGTTTCTCACATTCAGACTAATATCTTTTTTATTTCTGCAAAAGGCTCATTGATTTAGGCAAAACAGTGTAATGTGTAAGGTTGTGTTAAGCAGCAGCTCCCATTTCGCACGTGTAGTATGGCAAAATGTGATATCAGTGGTGAATATTGTTAATTATTCTCTAATAATCACAATTATTACAATATAAATATAATCATTATTATTCATTAATATTGTAATTTTAGACAGTTGTACAAATGTGCAAGATGTAACTCACTGACTGGATGAAAGCATGAACTCTGATGTACGGACTTGAAACAATAAAGAAATTAGTGGAATGAAACTGTCTTGCTTATTTGATGTGTTTGTCTTTGTTTAGCGTTACCAGAAATATAAATACATTGACATCAAATCATGACAATTTTTGTGAGAAACAGCACAAGAGCTTTGCTCATTGCTAATCAAAACATGATTATTCTATACAGATATGAGATCAATTTATGTGAGTAAATAATAAAGAATAAACAAGCCTGTTCTCTCACGTATGGAGAATGTTACGCCGTGACTCCATTCAAAAATCTGCCAATGTAAAGCTGCGTATAGACCTCGTAAGCCCACAAGCCCAAATATGGAATTCCGGTTCCATCGCGATTTCTCCATGGGGAAAATGAATGGGGTTTCACATCGTCTCTGTCACAGTCTACTTTTGCGATGAAGTGTTTAGCTTGTTGCTAGCAAAAATACTACTTAGACTAGAAAACAGAAATTACAGAAATCAATGGACCCAGTGCCATTAGAGACATAAATATACGTAGGTAAAAACGGACTGACTTTGAAAATCCTGCATTAAACATAGACTGTGACAGAGACGATTATGTGAAACCCCATTCATTTTTCCTTCGGATAAATCACTATGGATCCATGAGCCACATTTAGGCAAGGCTGACGTCATTCGATTTACGCGGTCTATAGGCAAGCATATACTCCTTGGCATATACACCTAGAGGACCTCCATGATGGGGCTGGGCTGGTGCCTTCAGAGTAAAGGTTCCTCAGCAACATACCAAAACCTGTGAGGTTAAACAGAATGTTTTAGACAAAGTATAAACTTTTCTGTCATCCAGAAGTCACTTCTTAACCCTTCTTAAGTATTGTGTGCACCCCTTCTCTCTCACAAGTTTTGGTATATTGCCCGAGGAACCTTTACTCTGAAAGGTCGGGGTCATCAGCGTGATAGCATTAGCTCCCGGCTCCCAAAAGCTGCGATGTGTGAAAACGGAAGACTTTATCGGAACTTTTATGGTGCCCATGATAACCCATGATACTAGGGCCAAGGACACTAAATGTAAGTTTGAGCCACCAAGGAGCAGGTGTTTCAAAGGCGATGCTAAATGAAGTTCCTGATAGCTGTGTTTTGTAGAGCCACCCTTGGGGGAGGGACTGCCCATTGTTCCGACGATCCATTATTCCGAAACCCCAATAGTCTGAAAAATGTCCCATATTGGACCGAAAGCCCATTTGTCCGACAGCCCGTTATCCTGGAGGTGGTTGGGTTGAGGCATGGGCTCACTGAGGTTAGGGTTAGAGCAAGCTTACGGTCAAGGCTGTCAGAAGACACGGTTGTGGATGGAGCCAGGCATGGAGTTTTCGGACTATTGGGGTTTCGGAATAATGGTGCCGTCGGAACAATGGCATGGCACCCTATTGGGACTCTAGTAATGGCGCGGCCATCCAGCGTCCCTTTGGGGCTAGCACCAGCCACAGTTGCCAGATTTGTGATGAGCCTCTATACCTGTAATGAAGTGAAGGGAAGATATATTAAAATGCCACGACAAGATACAACTACTTGCTAGATTTGTGGTTTGATGGTGCGTGGTTGGCTTTGATGGCTTCAAACAAGTCATTGCTTTTAACCGATACATCAGTCAGACGTTTTTTCCCATGCGCATGAACGCAGCATAAGTGTCTCTCTCTCTCTCTCTCTCTCTCTCTCCCTCTCTCTCTGCAGTACGGCCCGCTGCACGGGGGAAGGGTCGGGCAGAGCGGGGGGAAATTACAGCGCTGATTGGTTGACGGAAAGACAGATGGCGCGATCCCATGCTAGATAAATAGTGCAGACCCCCAGCAGCTGACCAGTCAGCTCCCTCTGCCACAGTGATGTATGGAGTCTCTGCATGGCTATAATACAGTCATCCTGCTGCCATAGCTAGGCTGCCGCAGCTCCACTGTGACGGTAATATCAGCAGTGAGCCACCCCAGACATGTCATTGCCGGGATGATGTGGTTTATCATTTGTTATTCCTGCAGTTTTGTAGAGAGAAAAGCTCTGGAGAGGAGTCCGGGCTGGCAGAGACAGAGAGGGATGAGTCACACAGGTGAAAAATGGATATTCATTTTTTATCAGACATTCAGTCTAATTCAGCCTCAAATGCTATATCTATTTTCTGTGTTGCATTATGGCATTGTGTGAAGTCCCATTCAATTGCCTGGTTATATCATGTTAGTGGGATTAGGTTGGACCAGTAGTTGTCAATAGCTCATATTTCACGCCAATATTCATTATCTTTAAATATGATGCCAAAAGAAAGACAGTATTCATAAAAGAAAGTATTCAGTGTTTTCCGCAGAATTGTATTCTTGTCAGGGTTGAAAAGCCTCTGAAACAGGATTTGGAACCACAAGACACGAAAACTCTCCACTGAAACCCAGCATGACGATATCAATATCAATCAATATCAATATCAATATCAATCAATCAATTCACGTTAAGGGATTCCCATAGATCAGTGATTCGCAACCTTTTTCATATCAAGGACCCCTAATTTAGTCCACATTAGGGCCACAGACCACCATTTGATGAGATTCAGTCTCTCGGACCCAAATCTGAGAATGTTTTTATTGTCAGATATAATTTTGTCCAGAATTCCATGACTATCTGTATTGTAGGTAGAGAGATAACAGAAACTATGATCAACACAATCATTCTTCTACATTCTCTGACTGTGTTAAATTCTTGTAAATGAAATAATGCTGAAGTTTAAGAATTCATCAACTTGCTAGGGACCCCCTGGAACCCCCTCAAGGACCCCTGGTGGTCCCCGGACCCCACGTTGAGGACCACTGCCATAGACAACCAGTGTAGTAATCATCAATTATACAATAAATGAAACTGCATTATATATCCATCATATCAGAGGTGGACGACACACTTTAAATAAAAGGCCACTATCAGCCCCATATATCAGTCTAACCCTAACTGTGCTATAGGTATCAAAATCAGTGGGACTGTGTGAGCTCACGTCTCCAGACAACTCACATCATCACAGCCTCCGTCTTCTGCACATCTCCTGTTTTATCATGTGTGGGAGGATAGGATGTGTAATCCTGCCTACCACGTTCACACTAACAGATATGGATGAATTGCCTCGTTCATACTAAAGGTGGGAACGGGCGCATGGGCACTTGGGTCGGACTGGTAGGTCGTTTTGCCGACATATCGGGCCGATACGGGCCTTTTATTAAACACTGGATATCGGCCAGACAAACGTTATGATGGACAGGGTTCCTACGCAGGTCTGGAAAGTCTGGAAAAGTATTAAAAATGAATTTGATCATTTCCAGGTCTTGAATAGTTTGGGAATTTGAAAAAAATGTCTGGAAAAGTGTGGAAAATGTTGCGGTTCAGGTCCGATACACACATAATTCTAGCTTTTATGTTGTTGTAGAGCCACTTTGAGTCCACAGTTTTTGATGATGTGAAGAATAATGTTCAGATAGAGGGACGCTCTTATTACCCAGCCGCTGTCAGCATGCATTATATCAAATACCCACCAAAATCAAATCCGGTCAAGAACATAGGGTCTGGGAAAAATATGGAATTTTAAAATGGAAACCGTGTAGGAACCCTGCCAATCATCTCACATATTCTGATATTTGTCGCTGTGAAGAACAATCTTCATCTATACAGTGATATGACCTAGTTAGCAGGGGCAAGATGTCTATCTGCATAAATCATATTGTACACCAGACAAAATCTTCAAAACAAATCAAGGTCTGGAAAAAAGTATGGAATTATTTAATTGAAAATGTGTAGGAACCCTGGATGGAGGTTCCTCGCAGTCTGTAAAACCTGTAATGAAACCCGCCTCACCCTGCCTTAACAATTTCAACTGTATGGCTTTCAATGGAGAGTTTTAGGGCATGTTGACACCAAGCATGTTCTAAGTGGTTTATTTGAACTCTAGAACATTTACTACTTTAGTTCAGTTCGTTTCGGCCAGGTGAGAACAATGCCATTCGAACTCTGGTGGCAGCAAATGGAGTCATTCCTATGTTCCCCAGTTCTAGGGTTAGGGTTAGGTGGGTTGTGTGTAGATGTTTAGGGTTAGAGACCTTCAAAATCAAATAAAATGATAACCATTGGTTTTGTTGTGTTTATATAGCTGTTTTGAAGCCTTGTTCCAATAAAAAAACTGGATAATATTTATGAAATATTTTAACTTGAAATGGGTCAAATTTGACCTGAACACAATAGGAGGGTTAATGTGTGTTAACAGAATATTGTACTGGGGAACATAGGACCTTGGGAACTTAGGACCAAGTTAACTGCGGTTCGGTTTGTTAGAAGTGAGAACTTCATCCAGACAAACTACAGGAAACAACAAAACGCAAGGGATTATGGGTATAAGGAGACAGATATTGACATCTGATAGCCAGCAGTTCCTCATGCTTGGAAAGACTAGCATAACAAAATGAAGTCTGGACTCATGTTCAGCTATTTCTTCAAGTGTTCTTAACTGGTATGAACACCAGAGAAGAAGAGCACAAAAGTTACAGGGACTGAAATCAGATTAACTAGCTTCTGTACATGCTTTACAGTTTCAACCCATAGAGAATTTAGAGATGTGATTTAGTGTTGATTTACTCTTTAATGAAACTTCAAAATGTAATATCCTGCACATCATCCTGACAATATTACCTGTTTGTTGTTCCTTGGCTATTCATGACTTTGCAGTAGGTCGGGGAATACCTGCTTAACCACTCCACCAACTTCCACTTTATGGTGTTAGAGTGGGGAACAAAACAAAAGGACATTTTGTGATAGTCCAACCTATATTGAAAGCCTCAGAAAGAATATTATAACTGTATTAGTTCCATCCATTAGTCAATTTACACATGGCTTTACAGACATCATCTTGACAGTCCAGACATCATTTGTCTTTAGTTTGATGAAGACTGATCAAATTATCTTGAACATATCACATTGCCAATTTATCAAACTATTTGCAGCTGCACATTTCCATCTACCGTACGCTCAGTTTTCAAGATATCATTACAATTTTTTGTCTGTTTACTAATTAAGGTATGATGATTTCAAAAATCATGTTTTTTTTTTAATGTAATTTACGGTTTAGGAAGACAACACTGTGGGATTACAGTGAGTTTTTGCTATAAACAGAGGGGGGTGACCTCAGAATTGGGGGTAGATACCAGTGTACGAAAGATTTATCTCACTTCAGCCAACATGTCCTGAAAATTTGAACTCTCTAGGACATACGGCTGACTTTTTACAAATTTTTGAAGTTTTGATTTTAATATCTATGGAGATTTGGTTATTATGCAATAAGCCACGCCCACTTTCATCAATCATGACCAAATCTCATAAATTGACTTGGACATCATCCTAGAGTATGCAACAAATTTTCCTAAAAATCTGCGGTCAATTATGAGATATTAACTTTTTGCATTTGTAGCGCCCACTAGTGGTAGAACTCAAAATGCATTTGTGGGCATACCCAAGCAACACTCCTCAACATGTTTTTACAATTTTGGTTTGATCAGTTGAATGGTCAATGAGTTATGGCCAGTTTTGTGTTAGGCTGTGTTTCGTTAAAAGTTCATGGGTTGATAAAAGCCAAACCATTTGGCCTATCAAGTACCTTTATGAGAGTTTTATAGAGGATGGACCCAAGAATCAGATGAGTTGCAAAAAAAAAGTAGAAATGGTGGAAAATCCAATATGGCGGACATTGGAAGTGATGTATGGGTTGGACTCTGCACCTTCAAAAGAATCTCGGGACACAAGAATTTTCGGTTACACTTTACCATAAGGGTCACTAAGTTAAGGGTTAGTTAATGCTTAATAAGCATTAAATAACCCTTAATTAACAGTTAACGAATGTGTAATTTACTAATGGTCTTCATGTTAACTAAGGTATTAATTTATACATTATTTAATAGTTTATAAAGATGACTATTGAATAATGTATAAACTATTAAATAATGTATAAATTAATACCTTAGTTAACATGAACACCATTAGTAAATGATTACCAGACACATTAGTTAACTGTTAATTAAGGGTTAGTTAATGCTTATTAAGCGTTAACTAACCCTTAACTTAGTGACCCTTATTGTAAAGTGTTACCGAATTTTCTCTCTACAACAAATGGCTCAGAAATTATTGGCCAAATATGGTTGCTGTAGGACTTATGATTTCTGAGCTGCAGCCACTTTTAGCGGAGAAAAAGAAAGAAAGATGGAAGAAAGACAAATATCAGGAGAAAATATATGTTATCAGCAGCTTCAATCGAAAAAATATCGTTGTCAGTATCGGCCTTCAAAGATCGTTCAAACTCTTAATGCACACACACACTGACACACAACACCTTTCCACTATCTCTTTCAAGGTTACAGGAACACACCGAGCAGCCACCGCCACCGCTCTCACTGCTGCCCGCCTCTCTTCCCCCAGCAGTGCCTCACCGTCGAGTCGGCGGCGTTTGGCGTTTTCATGCTGCGATTATAAATGGATTATAAATGGATCGGCTTCATTATCGCGCGTATAAACGTTCCTTTTCCCCACCTTGCTCAAGTGGGAAATGGATAAGGAGCCCGCGCTTGACAAAGGGCATTCCGGCTGCTCTCCGTCTTCGGAGCTGTCATCGGCCTCCTTCCCCATTTCCCCATCCGTCCCTGTGTGATTGCTCCCTCCTCCATCATGTGTCACCTTCACTCACTACGGCCCTAAAATTACAGTCCGCGGCCAATTTCTCTCGTCTCCGCTTGCCCCCACTCGATCCCTTTTCACTATCACAATCAATTATCACATTTTCCGTCCCCTTTCACTCCTCCGCTCTTCATCTCTCTCCCCCTCTGTGGCCAGTCTGTGGTGTATTTATATCACTGCTGAATAATTGAAGCCCAGAAGTAGAAGATAATTGTCTGTTACCCCTCCATTTCCTGACCATTAACCTCCCCGCTATGCGTAAAACACACCAATATAGAGGTTTTGCAGTTGCAACATCAATCTCCTAACAGCCACAGCTGGATAGGAGAATTGGCTAGTTAATGTCTAAATATATAACAGCCAGGCTAGAAAGAGAGAACACCTGAACACCAGTAATGTTTTAAGTTAAAGTGAATAGTGTGATAAGGTAGATTTTTTCTCTCAATGTAGGTTACTGTGACACCGTAAACTGTCTTGTCTTTAGCCCTAGTCTCTACTCCAAAACATGAAGAGTAGGAGCTTGAGAAGAGTCAGCTAATTAACCTGAACAAACAGCTGGTGTTTGGCTTTGTTAGCTAGCTAGCATCAGGGTATCCAATTCCGGACAGCATATGACCAAGAAATCACAATCATATACCAATATATTTCATCCTGTACTGTATGCTGAAGTTTCTCATAAATAAACAATCCTCCATCTGTCTTTTTTAAAGTTTAATATCGCTTTTACCTTAACTTGTAATTGATTTTCTTCCAGTCCCTGCAAATGGATGATAGTGCACCTATTTTTGAGATTCAAAACTTGTATCCAATTCCGGACACTTACTTTTTATTCATATACTTGATATTAACCCTTTATTAACCCTTCCTGTACCTTCACAATGTTACAGATACTTGTAAGAAGTGCAGGCTATGTACTCAAAGCTCTTATTTTTCCATTTATCAGCCAATACTGATTCTCTACATGAAGTAACTGTCGCCCAAAGTGGGATTTAAGGCTTCCCGCTTCTTGTTCGTGACTAAGGGCGTAACTTAGTGTTTTATATGCTTAAATGTGTATAGATATTTAGGAAATTTGATACCTAGCTTCTGAAATGTGTATGAATTTCCGTCACTTAGCTTTCGGTTGGGAACTCCGTATAAAAATGCCGGTAAACACCGGAAATTACGCGAGTGACCGAGTGGCCGAAATTGGATACAATTCCGTTAACTAGCCAGCAAGCTAATTTAGAAAACCAACTGATGTTAATGTTCACATGTAACTACTAACCAATAACTCTTGCTACTAGCTACGTAATGTTAGCTAATACGCAAATCAGATGTGTTAACAAGAAGACAGTGACGGTTAGCTCACCAGATACTATGGTTAGCTAGCTAACAAGTTGACATTATCTAAACACAAAAAATTGGTCAGATATATCAGTAGTGAAATGATCAGTTCCCCATCAAAAACGGCACAGAAATGAACCAAAACAGAAACAGAAATGAACCATATCTATTCAATTCTGTTGAGATTGCCAAGTGTAGAAAACGTGTTCAGCTACTCTCCACTATTGTTGCCATGAGACGAGGACCTCCAACATGGCTGCCACAGGGTGTTGGTACGGTGACCAGATGTCCCGGTTTGTCCGGGATTGTCCCGGTTTCAAAATGGGTGTTACAGTTAGGTCCCGAATCCCGACAAATATCTGTAAAACACTAAAATGTCCCGGTTTTCAACATTCACTACCAAATTGTCCCGGTTTTCACCACAATTTAAATAATAATTATAGTATTATACTTGTTTTCAGTGCTTACATAGACGTTTATCATGTTCTGTCCCGCTCATTGTTACCTAACCCATTCAAAAAACATAAACAATGCATCACATAAACTATGTTTTGGTGGATTTTTGGAGACAAAACATCATTTTTGGTTTGCTGAGGCTCTGTCCATGGTGTTGAAAGGTGCAGTCACTAGGTGTGCTAAGCGCTGAAATAACAGTCCCCCATCCTGATGAAAACGCCTATGGTGCGTGCATAAGAGCATACATGTGCGCATGCATGAACGTGCGGGACACTTAATGGTCCCGGTTTGGGGGTTTGAAAATGTGGTCACCCTATGTGTTGGGTCACCTGAAAGCCCTTCATTCTGTTATGTATAAGTGAGTGTCTGTGGATCCTGTCACAGCCCTCCTATCTGAACCTGAAACAAGGATGTATTGTTCACTTATGAAATCCATCTCTATGCGACTTGACTCATTGATATGCATTATATATAGGGCAGCAGAAGCAACCATAGGGGCACTTCATATGTGCATCATTTCAATTCTGTACACCATGAATAAATAGGAAATGAATATGTGCACATAGAATAATGACAGAGGATAAGGCATTCGTAGAGGGCTTGACACTGTGAAAAGCCATCATTACCTGGTAACATATAATCCACTGTTGAAACATATAGAAAGTGTTCTGAATGTGATCTACAGCATACTCTAGGCATAGTTTGTCTCCATCACCCCCCCCCCGATTAACACTTATGAAAGCATGTTAAATAAAATTTTAATAAATGAAGTTCCATAAAATAACATTTGCATGTTAAATAAATTACATATCTGATGCTTAGCAGTAGCGTACATCTAGCCTACTACTCTTGAAAATTTACATTCATCTCTTACATGAACAAATGACGTACAGTATGTACTACAGGAAAGTTGGCCAATGGTAAAACAGGGTTCAGACCTATGTGATTAAAATACAACACAGAAGTCAAGTGCAAACAAGTACAGGTTACGCAAACCCACTTTCTAAGTTTGAAATTAATTCAAATGGCACAGCTTTACAAAACAAAGTATATACAATACCGTTTTGATTAGAATTTTTAGTCCATTTCAGATTCCACTGCCTGTGTCTGATGTAAACGTGTGGAGTGAAATGAGAAAAAACGGTGAAATTAGTAAAAAGAACCTTCCAGTTGCTTCTCCTTGAGTCACAACAAAATGTGTTAATCGCAAAACAAAGTAATTTAGTGTAAAGCAATTACATTTCACATTACCAGAAGCAGGGTTAGACCAAAATATCAGTTTGCCAGTTTGCCATCAGTAACCCCAACCCACTGCCGTCACTAATCTGACAAAAAAAACAACAAAAAAAACAAAGTGGCAAATATTTTAGTTACATCTAGATTGAGCTAGGAAAGCGCTTTATTGCATAACAGGTTTTGAATTTATTAGGTTTGCCCCATGCTGTCTCTCACCTGTATATTAAGTGATGCTCGCACGCCCAGTGTTCATATCACAATGTGTGCTTGCAACTGTGGCTATGTTGACAAAAAAATATATTTGCTGGCGAATATTTTAATTATAACCGGATTGAGCTAGCAGAGCAGTTTTTGGCGCAATAGTTGTGGAATTTATTAAGTTCGGGCAATGCTAACGAAACATTTTGGCTAACAGGCTACTATGAGTGTAGCTGTATATTAACGATGTGGTTATCCTGATTATTCCAGAACTATAGGGTAACACTTTACAATAAGGGTCACTAAGTTAAGGGTTAGTTAATGCTTAATAAGGTTAGTAAAAAAAAAAAAAATGTTTATGAACTGTTAATTAAGGGTTAGTTAATGCTTATTAAGCATTAACTAACCCTTAATTAACAGTTAACTAATGTGTCTGGTAATCATTTACTAATGATGTTCATGTTAACTAAGGTATTAATTTATACATTATTTAATAGTTTATAAAGATGACTATTAAATAATGTATAAATTAGCATTAGCATTAGCATTAACTAACCCTTAACTTAGTGACCCTTATTGTAAAGTGTTACCAACTGTAGTAACTTCATCTACAGCAACACCCTGCCTTAAAGGATGAGTTTGGCCATTTTAGACCTTAATATAATTTGTCTCTTACATACAAAAAGAACGTCCGGCTACTGCTGCGACACGGTGGGTGTATTTCTGTCGCAGAGCAAGGGGTGGAAAAAGACGGATCACTTGTCAAACCACAACGGGCGACCAATGAATGACAAGAGGGGGGAGGGAGGGGGAGTGGAAGTTTAATTTGGTCGACTGGAAACCAAAGCTGCGTATCCTCCTCCTATTTTTTTTGTCGCTATTCATCTCTCTCCCTCTCAGTGGGCATTTCTGTGTGAAAGGCCACTTCTCCCTTTTTTGCTAGACACTTCATAAACGGTTTTTAAAGATGACAGGGAACTGTTCAATTGAATGAAAAAGTTAAATATGGGACCTTTAAAGATACTGAATACTGGCACAATATAATATCAGCTATTGGCGGCTTCAATACAAAAGCACTGGCATTGACATTGGCATTGGCCTTGAAAAACCCATATTGGTCCAACCCTAACTTCAATGTTTAAAAAAATAAGTACATACTTTTAGCTGTTTCCATCTGAAGTACTGACTGTTAATGAACAATAAAAGGTTTTAAGTACATTCAATTTCAATGGAATTTCAGATATTTGACATCAACCTCTTGGATCTTTTGATAGTAGGATATATTTTGGCTGAGAGAATCTGATTTAGGACCCAAAGGCACTTGAAAAAATGAGCATAGAAAAAAATAAAATTACTATATTATCATCTATTTGGCTATTTCTATAAGCGTGAATGGGGTAATGGCCATCTGTACAACAGCTTGTGTAACAGTAAACTGATTTTCCATGCAAACTGTCCATGTATTATGTGTGTGCAAAGATCTTCTGTTAAGCTTTGGCCTAGGTAGGTTAGAGTTACATCTTCATCTAAGTAGACTATTGAAGCAATTTCTTCCTGACAAAACCAGATCCTAAAAGGTCAAATGAGAAGTTTTGTGGATATTTAAGGTCAAACGACAACCACTGTCAGTGAAGGCATTTTTTTGACAACTAGTGCTGACCTTTAGTATATGTCTAGAGCACAACACAGCAATGACTGTATTACAGAAAAAAAAACGTTTTGTTCACGATCTCATCAGTGCATATCTCGCATTGGAATATTAATAAGACGACACAGATGATGCTGCAGTCACTTTATGAGTCAACGGAAAAGTGCTATTTTGGCCACAGCGCTTAAACAGACCTCTTATGATGATAGCAGATGAAGCCTGTACCCTCTAAAACGATTAAAAATTCCATTTCAAAGGTTTGAACAGAGGTGATGCATGAACAATAGTCCCTCTTGTTTTTATTTGCTTAAACTTGGTGTTTTAGTTTGTTTTTTACTCATTTACTTTTGTGTTTGGGTGCGCATTATTGAATGAATGGATTATTCTGTAGTGCGTGATATTGCCTGCATTAAAGAATAAGCTTGTTTGTCCATCCTTAGGGCAAAGAAACATCAGTGGTATGTCCACACGGAGAAGCACGATCTAAAATGGTGCAAGTAAAACAAGAAGCATGAATAAAAACAAGCACATTTTGCGCTATTTATAAGTTTTGCCTGTTTCTACTTTACAGTGATTAGACTTTTGCAGCCTGCTGTTCGTTTCATGCACTGTCATTGATATTTCACCCCGCAGAGCAACAGACAGGATCAGAGCATGAGAACTCCTAGTCCCAGGGGAGGTCAGTGCATTCGCTAGGACTCCTCTCTCTCTTTATTGCTGTCACGCAGGGATTCATTAATGTGCGCCTGGTGTACCTGCCAACCCTCCCTGCTATTCCTAACTGCACTGTCACCATGATGCTGTGTCAATCAGTGTCAACGCTCATTTCAGATTCCCGGCAGCTTGTCTACCGTCTCTCGAGTCTCGGCCCGTCTTCGCTCCCCTCTAATTTCCTCTCTGATCCCTCATCATACGGCCACTGTGATCCTCCATCATCATCATCACTCGTCGGCTTCCTTCTTCCCGGGACTCTCATAGGCTAACGCTCCTGTGGTGCTGCTTGACGAAGCTCTCCTGCCTCTCTTTACCGGCCGCTCCCTTCTCTTGGTTGGCTCTGTCCCGCGGCGGGCCGTCGGTCGCCGCCTCCCTGCCTACCGGCCTCTGCAGTGGCCTCGCGTTCCTGTCCCTGTCCCTGTCCCTGTCCCTGTCCCAGTCCTCCCCCACCAGGCTCCCGGCGTCGCTGAGTTCCCCGAGGTGCTCCACAGAGTCGCACTTCTCCAGGTCGGAGGCGATGGTCTGCAGGCTGATGACGGACATGCAGTCCGATCCGGCCTGCTCCGCCTCCAGCCTTTCCCTCTGGCCCCAGCCGGACTCCCGGTGCCTCTCCACCCACTGCCTGGTCTTCTCCCCGTCTGCCCAGTCGCTCTCTATGCCGCCAACCCCTCCGCAGCTACCGACGTGAATCCCGACGGCAGCTCTGACCTCGGCCTCGGCCCCGACGGGGGAGCTTCGCCCCCCGCAGGCTGCGGGGCGCCCCCTTTTGGCTCGGACGCGCCCCCTCTGGGCGTGGATCTGCTCGCTGATCTGCTCCAGGTTGCGCAGAGCGACAGAATAGCGCGTTTTTACTTTCACCACCCGCTCCTCCAGCTGTACCACCTTAGCCTTATGTTCCTGCAAACACATAGTTACAGGCTGTTAGCAAGGATGGAAGTAACAAATTACAGTTACTAATGTTACTGTAATTGATTAGCTTTTTTGTGTAGTTGTGTAAAGTCTGTAATTTCACTTTTACTTCAGTATGTTTTGACTGAAGTATTGTGCTTTGCTTCATTTTAAATCACATCCATTACACAGTACAAATTTTGTAGCCTCTGCATTAGCATTGCATCAGTAACTGGCCAGTGGTAAACTGCATCATCAAACCTGCTAAATCATGTGGAATAAACATTAAGTTAACTAACTGTAACGTTAAATGATCAAATTTATCCATGATAGTAACATCCATCCAGCTACAGTAGCGGTAGTTTGTGTTAGCCTAGCTAGTTTGACTAGCTAGCTAGTTGGACAGCTAGTGCCAAAAGAAACAGCAATGTAACAACATTATTGAGTAATGTGATTGGCCATTTTCAGTTTTTTAATTACAAACTGAATAATGTCATATATTTCAGAATCTTATTTTTATAACACTCAATGCAGTAATGTGCAAGGTTATTATAGTTTTGCATTTTTCATTAGTTTTTAATTTTATTTCGTTTTGACGGGTTTGCTAGTTTAGTTTAGTTTTCATTTTTTGAAAATGCTTAGTTTTAGTTTAGTTTTTATTAGTTTCAGTGTTAGTTTTAGTCTTTTTCTGTAATATGGGGTATTTGTCAGGGGCGAGATTCAAAAATTCAAAATACTAAGCTTATGTATGAAATAAATTGACAAAGACGAAAACTAAACACATTTTCTCTATAATTTTCGTTTATTTTAGTTTGTTTTGTAAACACACAATACAGTTTCAGGGTTAGTAGTTAGTTATCTTAGTTATCGTTTTTTTGTAAAGCGTCTTTTTTTTTTTATTTCAGTTAACGAAAATGTTTTTTCACACAGAGTTTTCGTTATTTCGTTAGTTTTCGTTAACGATAATAACCTTGGTAATGTGATATCGCATCTAATAACTAGCAACATCACATATTGAACTCTGTTAAGTAGATTTTTACACCAGGAATTTTATTTCTATATCAGTAAAATTTCAGCAGTGAGAGTACTCCTACTTGATTAGGGGTATTTTGGCACTCTCTCCACCCCTGGCTGTTAGAGAACATTTCTAATTTGGCTAACTGTTTGTAACCGTGCATTCAGACTGTGAGCAACAGGACCAACAAGTCACCAGAATTCCATTAATGTCCTACAGAGCTGACTAACCAGGGAAACAATAAGATTTCAGTGTTTCCTTACTGATGTGATTTTGTTTCATGAACAAAAGTTCAGCCTGGCAAGTGGAAAGTTCAGCCTGGCAAGTGGAAATGAAGTTGATGATAGCCATTCAAAGATTCCCAGTTCTCTACAACTTTTATTTGGAAGACAACAGGAATTTCAAAAATGATGTTTGGAGAACGGTTGCATGTGTTGTTGGGCTCGATGGTAAGCTCTGAAGTCATTTTATTGAGTTATTTCTGTTTATATTCAATTACTGCTGCCTGATTACTTCATGCTAGTTATGTTAACTCATCAAAACAATGTAATGTTATGAAAGACAATACCAAAGGGGTGAAAAATACATAATTTCCCTGTTCCTAGCTGCAGAAAAAGAAGCACTATATCGCATTAAGAGCACATGAATTGTGTTCTTCTTCAGTGGATTTCAGACTCTGTCCCCACGGTTTCGCAATGGATTCGGAGTGTTATGGAACTTATCCCTTTAGAAGCTATAAGCTTCTGGCTCAAGGACAAACCATTGAAGTGTTTTCATATTTGGGACCCCTTTCTGGACTATATTGGAGAGGACGGGGCCCAGGCCCTTCGGAGTGGTCTCTACAGACTAGCATGGATTGAGATCTCCAGGTACGTTTCCATGTAGGTCTTAGTGTATAATATGCCATTATCCCATCATTACACCTGATTACCCTTGTTATACATAATTATATAAACCTTCTGTCTTGGTGTTTTATCTCTGTTTTCTATTATTTATTTACATTTATTTCATTTTTGATTATTTGACTATTTTTTGGTTCTCTTGTGTGTGTGGAGAATGTGTTCGGAGTTGAGGGTAAGTTGGAACAGAGGGTACATATTTTTATCATGCTTGTTCATCCTTAATTGTCTGACCCTCTGGAAATCAATATATATACTTTTAAAAAAAACAACAAAGAGCACATGAATTCCCTCCCATGTGCCTGGTTACACACCTCCAGAATGTGGTTGAACTGCGCCTTGAGCTCAAAGTAGGGTTTGGACTTGAGGATGACCTTCTTGAGGGCTTTCTGGAGGGTCTGGACGCGAGCCTCGGCGTCCTGGCACAGCTGGGTGACGCGCTGGTGCTCCCGCTCGCTCCGGAGGCGCTCCTCCTCCGCCTCGTTCACCTAGCCGGCACAGAAAACATGAATCCGCGCGGACATATTTGCAAAGTCACCCTCGTCAGACATTACCTGTCTCCCAGACTAGACAGGGTTCGCACCGCGGTCCTTATGCCCACAAATCAGTGGGCGCGCTTCCACGACCTAAAAATGTTCGTCCTTCCCGGCTTGCTAAGGTTGCTTTTCTAAAAATAAACAAGCAATATATAACAATGAGAAGGATATAGGAATATGAAGGACACAGATACGTGTAGCAAATACACTGTGCATGGGATTCACATTAACGGGTCTTTAGAGACCATGTCAGTCTTGTCAACCTTGTAGTCTACTATAAGACAGTGAGCTCCCCCAAGATTTACACACTGTCAGAGATCAGTGGTTCTCAAACGTGGGGTCCGGGGACCACCAGGGGTCCTTGAGGGGGGTTCCAGGGGGTCCCCAGCATTTACAAGAAGTTAATACAATTAGAGAATGTAGAAGAATGACTGTTTCGATCATAGTTTCTCTGTTATCTCTCTACCTACAATACAGATAGTCATGGAATTCTGGACAAAATCATATCTGACAATAAAAAATATTCTCAGATTTGGGTCTGAGAGACAAAACCTCATCAAATGGGGGTCCGTGGCCCTAATGTGGACTAAATTTGGGGTCCTTCACATGAAAAAGGTTGAGAATGTCTGGTATAGATAATTCCCCCAATCATTTTTAACAGGCTTCAAGATGGTGTCTGGACTGAGCCTGGACTCTAGCAATGCCCAAGGTTTCTACCGTGGCCTTGATGTAAAATTGACTTTTCCATGACTTTACATAAGTGCTTCCATGACCTTCCCGGTTTGTTAAAGTTGTTCTTCAGTCTGCTTTCTAGTCCAGTTGGGCTGCAAGCCATCTATTGCAATGAATGTGTGAAACAAGATGGGACATATATTCTGCTATATTCCTGGAAGGTAGGGTTGAACAATTTTGAAAAAACATCTAATTGCGATTATTTTGCCTGATATTGCAATTGCGATATGATTTGCGATATTAGAGGGAATGGTAATTTTTACATCATTATTCTCATTTTCATTGAAAAACGTATTAAAATGATTATGGTGTGATTTTTGCAGGGATCTGTACCAAACAAAGATGTTTTCTTAAGTCTGTAGAATATGATGTGTAGGCCAGGACATCTCTGCAGCACCACAATATTTACTTTAAAATGGTATTTTGACACATTTCGCCTTTAACAAATATTGCACCTCCTGCAATTTGAAAATTGCAGTAGGCCATATTGCGATTTCGATAAAATTTTGATTAATTGTTCAGCCCTACTGGAAAGTAATCCACTTCCCTGATATTCCCTGACTTCTCCAGAAAATGTATCAAATTCCCTGACTTTCCCTGACTTGAACACACTCTCAAAATTCCATAATATTCCAGGAATTCCATGACCAGCGGGAAGCCTGACTACAGAACAGACTGAACCACAGCAGCAGCTCCAGCTGAACTCTGCAGGCACCTTTACCCATTCCCATCAATCATTAAAATCGCAGCAGCACAATGACCTTTAAAGTTGAATACAGACAGAGCGGAATACCTGATTCTCCTTCACACATGCTTCACACAAGTTTCCCTCTGGCAACAAAGGAACACTGAATATTAATTCGAGGATGTGCTTGTCCTGGCGAGTGATTGAGTTGAGAATCTCTACAAGCCATTGTGAACATCTTCACTTTGTAATGTTATGAATACTCTGAAATAACTCTACTGGAGTGCTCAATTACAGTACACAGCAGGGATGTATAATGGGTGCTTTGGAGGGGAAATTAGCGTGTGAATGAGTACATTCAACCTTGATCTAAGAGTAAGTGCACATTAATCATCATTGATTAGTGACAGAGAGCAGCGGTCCCCGGTGGTCTGAGTGCTCTTGGACTCCGTACCAAATGCTGATAAGACTCCATGGATTTGTACTTGCAATGGAACCATTTTAGGATAAGATAAAATGAAACTTTAATGACCACTATTTAATGACAACCATAATATATCTGTGGGGGGGTTGACAGGGTTGTTAATCAATGTCATACCAATCCTAATATTGTTTAAGGGACATTCCAGTGTGATTTGAGTTTGGCTCATTTTTTAGATTTTCCATCCATTTAATATTCATTGTTCACAATTAAATATATTTTGAAATCGGTTGTGCCAAACCTTTTGGGCTCATTCACTCCCATTCAGTTCCAAAACGGCACAGAAAACAACTCCTGAGACTTCGAATTCAGTCAGTAAAGGTAATCCATCACTGTGAAAAAAGGCTGCCAATTGCGTTTTGCAAAGTTGCATCAGAATGCCAATATCAGGCTCTAAGCTTTTACATTTTGAACAAAGTTCCTTTCACCGTTTCATGTCAGTGAGCGTATTCAGGAACACTGCAAGAGCTGAGACGAGACACTTTCCACTTTCTGCTTATCCGATTTCAGCGTTTTCCTCTCCAAAATAAAAGTTTCAAGCAATAGCTAACATTCTCTGCGGTTACATTACGACCCGCCTTCTGTCAATCACAACCCAGTCGAGCCAAAAGACAAAGCAAGGTGCTTCCACTAGCAATAGCCCATAAAATTAAACGGAAAATAAAGCTAGATTTTACACAATTATGGCTTAAAATTGGTGCCCTTTTCTTTACTTGGAGTAAATATATATGTCGTAATATATAGACAGCGTTTATTTTAAAATATTAAGATTTACCTCTAAGACGAGGGCGAACAAGCAAAAATCTCATAATGTGATAAAAGAGTATTTAAAGTATTCAAAGTGCTGAAAAATGATTTACAGTGATGTAAAACAGTAAGGGAATGAGTGAAAACTCCAATCATGCTGGAATTGTCCTTTAAGGCCCCTTCAAGTAGAAGGTGTGACTGAAAGAGGAAAACGTATGGATTACAGCAGTGATTCTCAACCTTTTTCATATTAAGGACCGCTAATTTAGTCCACATTAGGGCCATGGACCCCCATTTGATGAGATTTTGTCTCTCGGACCCAAATCTGAGATCATTTTATTGTTAGATTTGATGATTTTGACTATCAG
The DNA here is from genome assembly GCF_046629955.1 of Centroberyx affinis. NCBI lineage: Eukaryota > Metazoa > Chordata > Actinopteri > Beryciformes > Berycidae > Centroberyx > Centroberyx affinis. Next base: position 97,790 of record NW_027280689.1, on the reverse strand, counting down.
TATTGAAGGTAGAGAGATAACAGTGAAACTATAATCAAAATAGTCATTCTTCTACATTCTATAATTGTGTTAACTTCTTGTAAATTAAATAATAGTGAAGTTTAACAATTGATTAATTAGCTGGGGACCCCCTGGAACCCCCTCAAGGACCCCTGGTGGTCCCCGGACCCCACTTTGAGAACCACTGGATTACAGCATTATGAAGGTGTGTAAATTAATGGCAGAAGAATTTAGACTGCAGAATATGTACAATATGAAAATAGCCTCTGTCTTGGCCACTATTGGATGTTGACTCAACTTTTTCACGCCTATCTAATCATTTTCAAAGATATTTTTTTCTCTACCTGGTCCACTTTGGTTTATTTTCTCCCCAGCACTACAGACAAAAGGGATTACACTTGTGTGTAATGGTCCTCAAACTTCTAAACTACATTGATTAATCCATTTCTATGCATTGAGTAGTTTGATGTTGAAGGGTCTAGTACAGAGCTCCTGCCGATAGATCTACATCTCTGTTCATCCATTATTTTTACATCTGAAAAGATATGCAAATGTTTTTTTTTTGGCCATTTTGCCTTGATTTTGGATAGTTGACAGTAGAGATTGAAAAATTAGGAGAGAGAGGCGGGGATGACGTGTGACAAAGGTCCCAGACAGACAGATTAGAACCCAGGACACGCCTTAGCCCACTCATCTACTAGGATGTCCCGTTTATTGCCTATTTTTGGTCTTGGTCTTGAATAGGACTCGATTTGCTCTGGGTCGGTTTTGACTTGGGCCAAATATCAAATCCAAGAATGCCAAGTCAAGCACAGGGAAGCATCCTTACAGTTTGAGATGACCTGTGTGCTTGACGTTGTGTGCAATCAATTAAGACGCACAGCTGTTCATTTCCCCAGCTGTTTCAACTGGCTCTGTACTACAGACTGCAGCACTGGGTGCGCTCCTTTTCATACAGCCAGGCCACAAATCGGCGAGACATGATGACAAGAGGTGAGGGAGGAGCGTGTCTTTGAAATGAATTGGACCACTTCTGCTGGCATTTAGAGGTCTGAATAGTATAATAATAGTCTACTGCATGTATTTTCCTCTGGCATTAAGTAGTTACGCCTACATCATTTATGTATTTTAAGATTTCATTGGAGATTAGCATTAGGCTTACGCTGCAGTGTTTTTGTATTTATTAGTCATTATGTGGTCCATCTCCGCCAACACGCCGTCTGTCGCCTTTCAAATTCAGCTATGACGCCGTTTAAATGGTCTGGTCCGGTCGGAGGTGTCGCCAGCATGGTAGTGGTGTGGACCCACTGTTTGGATGTGATGTGTTGTTCTCACAATGAATCGTGGGAGCATTCATTCTTATCGGTCAAGTCACCATCCGAGGCATCCTCGGTTGGCAAGTTAACTTCTTATCCGCCCTCCATCATTGTGATGTTTTGTTTTGGAATGGTACGTCAGCCGTTATATCAGATATTATGTCAAATGTGTCATGGAGGATACAAGAATGCACAAGAACCCAACTTGAGGAAGAGCTCACGTCTCAACCCCCTTCGGACCTGGTTTTGACTTGAACTTGACTCGACCTGGTCTTAGAATTGACTCAGATTCGACTAAGGTGGTATTGACTACAGCCCTGGGTTAACAGTCTGGTTTCCACTCCAGTTAGGCTGAAAACGACCATATAATGCAATAAATGTGTGAAAATACATTCTGCTATATTTATGTACAGTGACCTGTTGGTAAAATTCCTTGACTTTCCCTGTCTGGAATACACCTCTACAAATTCCAGGACCAGTGAGAAGCCTGGGTTTGTACCTTGGAAGTGGCGTGGTTGAGCATCTCTTGCCAGGTTGGGTCCAGGGTGTTCCTATCAGCCAGAAGGCCCTGCTCCGCCACGTACACCATCTCTCTGGCAGCAGTATGCATGGACACGGCCCTCTCGTACCTCAGAGCTGCCTTCTGGGTCTCCTGTTGGGCCTGGAGGAACAGCCAATAACAGCTAGGTAGGTAATCCATGGCATCAATAAAGAGGGTACAATCATTTAAGGGCTGCCAGCTGGGTGGAGTTGGTCCTTCCGGCAGCAGGCTGCCGACAGAAACAACCAACCAACAACCAAAACAGAAAGTCACAAGCAAACCAGTAAATGCTTCTCACCTTCACAGCCAAATGTACTGTATCTAAAGAAACATTCAACCTTCATGTACATTTGTCTGTCATTTCTCTTGACTTGTTAAGACTAAAAAACAAAACAAAAAAACAACTACCTTCATGAATTTTTAGAATAGGTAAATTTGTACGTTATTTGATCTGAATTAAAGTAATAATCCATGACATTTTGACAATGTCCGTTTTGCTACTCTACTAACACTGATGGATATAACATTCATTCTACACTTTTCTACACATTTCTACACTTCATCCCTCACTAAGTTCTGAAAGCTTTTGTATTTGCACCTGGGCCGCGTTCGGAATGGTTTACTACCATACTAAACATACTGCATGTGCCATAGCGTTACATGTTGCATGTAGTGTGTATAGTGTGAGTAGGTTGTATGCCTCTGCCAATAAACTTTGTTTTATCATTGCAAGGACAGTCTTTATTTATTGAACATATATAATTAATGTGATTATTAGGTCAACTTAAAGGATTTTGGTGTCTGTAAAAGTAAGTGACAACACTTCCACTGTTTTTGTAGAATGACCCAAGATCGTTTTCTCAGCTACAGTGGTAAGCAAAACATTATGATGTCACAGTGAAGTTGACCTTTGAACTTTTGGATATAAAATGTCATCACTTCATAATAATTTTATCCTATTAGATATTTGTGTGAAATTTTGTCATAATTAGCGTATGAATTCTTGAGTTAAAAACGTCTTTTGTGAGGTCACAGTGACCTTGACCTTTGACCACCAAAATCTAATCAGTTCATCCTTGAGTCCAAGTGGACGTTTGTGCCAAATCTGAAGAAATTCCCTCAAGGCGTTCCTGAGATATCGCGTTCACGACAATGGGACGTACGTACGGATATATGGACAACCCGAAAACATAATGCCTCCGGCCACGGCTGTTACCGGCATGGAGGCATAAAAAGAAGACCACTACAGATAGCCTCAATCAATCGCAAGTATAGCTTTCCAAATATAAGGCTTCCTATCCAAGTAAGATACAAGAAATCTTACTCAACTTCACAGTAAGCAACGTCTGAATGATTGGGTCTGCTCCGTTAGGGAGTGGCGGTAGCAGCAAGGGCCGAGGAAACCGCTTATAAATGGAGCGCAATCTGTCAGCCGGCAACAAACGCAACATTGTCGGCACACCTGGCAGCTGAGTAAACAAACGACAACGGACGACGGAGCAAAAGCCTGGTTGTAGCTGGCCTATTTGACTCGCAGACGTCCCTCCAATCAGAACCACCACAATTCCATCGCAGGTCAAGTAGTCTATCTACCTTCAAGCAGTGATATGAAATGACTGCCAGCATGCAGACCAGTTATGGTTTTGTTAAAGTCTGAATAACATTTCTCAATTCACTGTTTTATCCATCGCGCCCAGCATGTGCTGATTTTAAATGGAATGAAAACCACACCCACCCGGGCCACAAGCGGACCCACTGCTAGCATACATAACACCATCTATTGCTTTTGTTGGTTATTGCAGTGATTCTCAACCTTTTTCATATCACAGACCTCTAATTTAGTACACATTAGAGCCATGGACCCCCATTTGATGAGATTTTGTCTCTCGGATCCAAATCTGAGAATATTTTTATTGTTAGATATGATTTTGTCCAGAATTCCATGACTACCTGTATTGTAGGTAGAGAGATAACTGTGAAGTTTAACAATTTAGCGATTTGCTGGGGACCCCCTGGAACCCCCTCAAGGACCCCTGGTGGTCCCCGGAACCCACGTTGAGAACCACTGGCTTAGTGGCACAGATTTGTTCAAACAGCTGTTGATTTACCTAGCACTACCTAGCCGTTACTTTCCTAAACTTTGACTAAAATAGCTAATACACATAACACATTCTTATTTTAAAGGATAAGCTTGGCGATTTTGGACCTACTATATATAAATTGTCTCTTACATATCTGTAGTACTTGGACCCACAGAGAATATTGGCTCCTGAGTCAGCTGTCGGTTGAAACGGCGAGCTCTGTTGCTAGGCCTCTTGCTGCTAACACTAGCTGCGATTACATGAGCCATATGTTTTCAATCTAAATGAAATCATTCTGATTGAAGATTCCGCTGCAAGTGTTTGCATGAGTGCTAAATAAAATGACTGCATGGTGTGCGTTTACATGCTCCAACGTATGTAATCAGAATAAAAGTTTCTGACGTGCAAAATAACGAATCCAGCATTCTAGCACGGGCTTACGTTTTTAAAAGATGGATCTGCGTCAGGCTTCTTGGCACCATTATTGCTTTACAGCTGTTGTTTCTGATGAAGCAACAGTTTTATCAGAACATACAACTCCAAAAATGTCAGCAACAGACATTTTGTTTCAAATTCTCCCAGAAAAAAGTAAACGTCACTGATGTCATTTGCGTCAAATGGCCAACTATGGTCAGAAAGAGTATAGATATTCCAACCACAGAAAGTGATCAGAATGAGCGCTTACATGACGAAATTTTATCAAATGTATTATGAAAGGGTTATACCATCCCTCTCAAACGGAATTAAATTTCATTCGGAAAGAGGCGGTTTATTCGTATTGAGTTGGTTACATGAGGCATTTTTATTCTGATTGGGCTACTATTCTGATTATTAGTGGAATACACGGCTCCATGTAAATGCAGCTAATGAGTCCAAACAGGGTTTGTCCAAAATATCTCCAAAAAAGCCATTTGTAGGCTCCACATTTGGACTCATTGTTAGCAGCAAGAGCCCGAGCAATGGAGCTCGCCGTTTCAACTGACAGCTGACTCGAGGGTCAATATTCTCTGTGGGCCCAAGTACTACAGGTATGTAAGAGATATACAGATACAAAATCGCTTAACTTATCCTTTAAACAGTGTGAAATGGGTATCATAAAATTGCCTACATTGAATCATAGTTTTTCATAAGTTCATGTAGGTGAACCTATCACTACCACCATCCACTAATTTGTCAGTGGTCTTCCAGTGGTTGGGTATGGTGTCTTAGGGCGTTTTCACACCTGCACTTTTAGTCCAGTTAAATCGGACTCTGGTTCGTTTTCCCCCTTGGTGCGATTCGTGTGGGCAGGTGTGAACACAGTAATCGCACTCGGGTGCGGACCAAAACAACTGCACCGAGAGCCTTTAGGGGAGGTGGTCTCGGTCTGGTCTCAAACAAACTCTGGAGCGGTTCGTTTGTGGTTGGAACGTGATCCGACCTCGATCCGACCCAACTACCAGGTGTACTCAATTTACTCCGCAAGTTTGAGCTAAATGGTTCCTATAGCCAGGTATAGCAGGTATAGCAGGTATAGCAGGTATAGCAGGTATAGCAGGTATAGCATTTTCAAGACGTTTCCTCGAAGTGCATTCCGCATTCTGCTGGTACAGTTTTGCCTGGTATATTGCCCAGATAATTACAACAGTTATGAGCAAATGCCAACTCTGCTGTTGCTCCATGTTGCATAGCGATGTGCACTAGTCCAGAACACAGGACCTTCTTCCTGTATTTACTTTCTTGCTCCCGCCCCAGACACATCTGACCAATAAGCGGAGTGAACGTTCTCACGTGGTTTGTAGCTATGCATTTTGGTTCGCTTGGATTTTTCTCCGTGTGAAAAGAAACCGAACCAAGGGGAAAATGCTCTGAGTTTACAAACTCATCAACTGATTCGGACCAGAGCAAACGACCTATAGGTGTGAAAACGCCCTTAGAACGTTTCTGCAAAAGGTCTATATGCAATTCCAGAAGACACCACCAGGAAAGGTCTAGTACTGATCACATGGTAAAAAGTAGACAGAACCGAATGCCACAAATAGAAACATTTGACATGTAAAGAAAGGTTGACTGTATTCCAGTCATGCAGCACAGCGAGTTATGTCAAAGCCTGGGGGGAGATGTGTCTAGGTTAGTTTGGGAAGAGGCTGTTAAAGTCAAGGTGACTCAGATCACATGGGAGGATCTGGCCAACATCTCTGCATGAGGAAGCAGCAGGAGGGCCCGGCTGGGCGTAGAAGGATACGCAAAGTTTAAGGTCGCTGCTAAAAGATTGATGACTGCTTCAGCTTCAACGTCATGATCATTTTTATGATTTGGAATCTTAACATGACAGCCTCGCTCAACGGCTGTCAGATATGTTGTGGCGTCTGCTTTGTGGGTCGCATGATAAACAACAGCAAAGACTGTTGTTTTCTACATATACAATGATATGAACTCCTCTGAATTTACACTGACTAGACGTTATAATTTTGTAATCTGCATTTTTATAACTCTACAAATGACAGTGCTAACCAGTTCAGATTTATAATCCATTATTTGCTTAATTGTTTTCAATTAGACCCCTGCTCTTTATCCACACGATTTTCATTAGTTCAATTACAGTTTGAAATTACCCTTCACAATGTTGATTAAACATGACTGCCACTCCTGCCCCATTTCTTCAAGGGTTAAAGGTTTTACGTAATCAATTATGATTCATTAGAGCCACATCATTCAGCCTGCGCGATCGCTTACTGGTTGCTTACATATGCATTACCATCATTTAAAATTTGCATTTAGCCAGTACAAGCATATGTATACATTATGCAAATGTGAGGATCATAGAAGTGTTATGACAAGATAGATATGTTGTTTTCATAAGCTTAAAGAATGCTATTACAAGACATAGAGGTAGGCGGGACATACCATTCTGTGGTTATGTTACGCCTTGATGAATACAGGATTTTAAAGTTTGATATAGCATAGTACACCTAATTCCAAATTAATGGAAAATATGGACTATGATGACAAAAGGCTCTAATGACTTTCTTTTTCCATTTGACAATTAATGTCTTTGTATCTGTCAAGATCAAAATAGGTTTATTTAAACTCCTGGGCTGGATTGGAAGCCAGGACACCTGGCCCCACCATCAAAATTACTAGCCAATTACTTGTCTTCATGGATTTAATGATCATCTACAAGCGGCATATAGATCTGTGGATATCATGTAGGGCTGGGCGATATGGTTGAAATCAATATCATGATAATCATAAGGATTTTTCTCGATATCAATATATATCACGATATGGTTCATGTATGCAAAATCACGTTAAATAATCAAAGTTCATCTCATTGAACCGAATGGTGATGTTAGGTGTGATGTCAAACAAAACACAAATATTCAAATAATATTCCTACCATACCTCATTTTATGAGTTTTTAAGTAAAATGTGCTTGTCATCATCACTTTAGACAGCAGAAATGTGTGTCACGATATCAAAATATCTTCATATCATCACGATATGATTCCATTGACAGACGATAAACGATAATATTGAATTATCGCCCAGCCCTTGTGGATATCATGTCATACTGATCTTAAACCCATAAAAAAGATTTCAGCATATAATATTGGTGTCCCGACATATCTATTGTGTCCTAATCTATGCACATACACTGCCACACACACACACACACACACACACACACACACACCTCTTTGGCAAGTCTACGGGCTTCATAGTAGGGCCTTGCTTTCTCAATGCAGGTACCTAGCTGGGAGCCTTGAGCATTGAGCTTCCTCGCAGAATCGGTGAGAATCCTCCTGTAGCTCGACCTGGCGTCCTGCGGGGGAGCAAAAGACACAACAGAAACATCTGAACACTACATTCGGACGTATTCAACGATAATGGAACTACGCGTGAACAGCCGGTGCCGGGCGACGTCTGACACGAGCGTTCTGGTGGTCCGAGACAAAGAGCTCTCTCACATCCAGTTGCAGTTCCAGCTTGTTGATCTCGTCACTGGCCTGGTTGAGGTGCTCCAGCTCCTCCTGATAACAGAGAGGGAAAAGACATATGTTAGAGTAGAATGCGAAAAGATTATCCTCTGGAAAGGTAATGGAAATAGGAGGCATGAAAGCTTTTAATAGTGATGGGAGATTTGTAACCCAAATGTGGGCTTGAGCCTGCAAAATCCTAAGTGCAATTGAAAGGAACAGATTTGTGCAAACTCATATTTGTTATAATGTTGAGCTTGGGCTAGGGAATGTACTGTAACTGGAAACTAAATGATGCATGTAAGAAACCACATGCACCAACTTATAATATGCTGCATAGATTATCTATATAAACAATGTGACCTATCTTAAGTGGCCAGTTTAATAAGCATGTTTATGTTTCCATCATACCTGAATTCTTGGGTCCAGCTCCTCTTCGTATTTGCCCCCTTCCTCCTCCTCACCCCCAGCCTTTTTCTGCTTCCCCGCATCTCCATCATCCTCGCGCTCTCCTTTCATCTTGTCCGCTGTCTTTTCGTCCCCTCCTCTTCCTCTCAACATCGCGGCGCCGCTCTCCCCGTCCTGCGCGTCCTCCCCCGGGGTCTCCTCCCGCAGCTCGCCCGGCTCGGGGCCCCCGGCGCCGGTTGGACTTTCACGCGAACTCCCCCGCTCCATTCGCGGCCCCCACCCCCGGTCGTTTTCGTTCGGCTCGGTTCCGAGTCGAGTTCGCTTTAAGCGTGAACTCGATAAGGCAATGCAGTATTCGCGTATGCGCCGTTGAAAGCGCACGCGGTAAATACTGGTGTTGTAAACGTTAAAGTGTCACGTCGTTCTTTGGACCCGGACGTCATCTTTGCTAACGCTAGCTAGCCAGCTAGCCGCACTGCTTCTTCCTCAGTCCCTGCTGAGTGAGGCTGGATAACTCACCACTGACACCTTGTACTCTACTACTTTATTTTTTATCTGCTGACATGTGATAAATGAGTAGTATAACAAGAATGCATTTGGTTATCTTAACTTGTTTTTATTTCCAAACCATTGTTTATTATATTTTTTAAATTCTGAATCCTTATTTATTCACCATTTATGTCAGTTGTCCCTTTAAAGGAATAGTTCACCCAAAACTGAAAATTCTGTCATCATCTCCTCCCCCTCATGCCAGTTGAAACACAGGTGAAGTTTGTCCATATAACACACAGGGAGGCTGCCAGCACAACTCCATAGCAGCCTTCTCCAAAACAACTGAAGTCAGAGGGGACCGGTTCTTTATTTTTGGGTGAACTATTCCTTTAAGATTCTGTGATATAGTGCTTTGTCCTAAATGGATATAATTTGATATTTGTATGATGCCAAATTGTATCATTCCACATTTTTTAAAAAAAAAATCTAATTTTCCTGGTTCCTTCTTGTCTGACACAGGGTTCCCACTGTGGCTATGATGAAAAAATGAGTGCTTGTTCTTTCTTCCTGGCTTAATGTTGTTTTTCAGTCTGGTTTCCACTCCAGTGAGACAAGACTGAGACTTTCTCTGTCTGGAATACACCTCGCAAAAATTCCATGATATTCCAGAAATCCCATGACCAGTGGGATGAATTAGGGAACATACACACGTGCACACACACTTACACAATACATGTAAAATTATTGTAATGTGCTTTTTGTATGATCATGTCACACATATGAGAATGTCACTATTTATTATGTACTCAATTAACTAATGTACTTTTGGTAATGATGTTATGACCATTTTTAAGTAGAAAAGCCTAACCAGGGACAAGGGTCGCAAATTAGCCTTGGCTAGAAATCCCATATGCAAAACATCTGTATCATGTTATTGTAAACTGTTACAATGTTTGTTTTGCATTGTCCCTGACAAATAAACTAGTAAATAAATAAATAAATCCCTGCTGACTGCTGAGTTAACAATATTATTATTATTATCCAAATCCATATGTATTCCTTGCTTTATGCAAATAAGTCATTAATTAATTATGGGCTTATCTGCCTAAATCACATTAAAACAGACGGGGTAAAAATGAGGTAAGGTGCTCATTTTTTCAATATGACCATTTAATCCAAAACACATGGAAAGTCAATATACAAAACAATTCTACAATCTCCTCTTCACAGCCAAAGTTTTTTGTCTTGCTGCACACACACTGAACAATCTCAGCAGCAGGAGATCCCGAGATTCAGAAAACATTTGCAAATCGTCGCTACAGGAATAATTGTCCTCCAGTGTGAAATCGTTGATCCTTTTTCCTCTTCCTCCAGTTATGTGTGAGACTTCTGTCGTTTCCAGAACCTCTTGACCTCGCTGTGTCCCTGCGGCGTCACCACCATCACCCTGTGAGCAACGTTCTGCCACACCAGGCAGCCCAGGCCCTGCACAGAGACAACATTCAACAGCCTGCTGATGGAGCAACACACAATATCAGCAGTTCCCAGAGTGAATACATTAAAAAAGGTCATATGCATCTAACAGGTGCTGCAGATCTGTACGGAAGAGGATTAGGGCCACGTGAAAAATCTGAGTTCTGAGGTTAAAGTTAGAATTCTGACAGAACTCGAATACATTTTTCACATTTGGCCCCATTCCCCTTCCGTAGGTCTGTATTGGTGTAACTGCAACAGGTTAATTTGCTGGAACATTTTGTTTGAGACAAAGAACGTGGTTTAGGTTATATGAAACTTGAATGATCCCTGTGGGGGAATTGGACCGTTGCAGCAGCAAAAAAGTAATAGGATACATCAAAGGAAAACATGAAATAAATAACTTCAATACTAGGACACCAAAATCATACATGTGTCCCCAGTAGATCGCTGGCTCCGATGCTCCATGCTAACACAGCCTACTATCACTCAACATAGTGCATGCTAAAGTGTTAGCATGGAGCCTACTATCGCTCAACATAGTGTATGCTATAGTGTTAGCATGGAGCCTACTATCGCTCAACATAGTGTATGCTATAGTGTTAGCATGGAGCCTACTATCGCTCAACATAGTGTATGCTAAAGCGTTAGCATGGAGCCTCTATCACTCCACATAGTGTATGCTAAAGCGTTAGCATGGAGCCTCTATCACTCCACATAGTGTATGCTAAAGCGTTAGCATGGAGCCTACTATCACTCCACATAGTGTATGCTAAAGCGTGAGCATGGAGCCTACTATCACTCCACATAGTGTATGCTAAAGTGTGAGCATGGAGCCTACTATCACTCAACATAGTGTATGCTAAAGTGTGAGCATGGAGCACAGGAGCCAACAAAGTACACATGGATGGAGGAAAAATATGGTAAAACATGGTGTATTCCTGTAAGTAGAAATGTATGAACTCCAGCAGCAGTAGTATCAGTAGCAGCTGAACTTACTGGGACAGAAAGACAATGTGACATTTGTGCATTATGAAATGGTGGAGAATTATACTTTTACTTTTTTTCATATTAGAAAATATAATGAATTATAGGATTATATTATTAATTGTAATAAATTATTATTTGTAATTGAACTGACTCCTGGAGATAGGAAACAAAATCCAACCTGAGCTCTGTCTCGCAGCACCTCAAAGTCAGCCTGGGAGAGGAACTGGTTGTAGAGCACTCCTGATGGAGACATTGACAGGAACAACAGCAGAATGAACACACAAACAGATGAGAAATGAGGTTAAAGGCCAGCACCGAGTCAATACTCATTCGCTCTGTTACAGTTTACAACACATCGGAGAGCGAGGGTTACAACTCAGCTGTATTGACTGAGCGCTATCAACAGACTGAGGCCAGCCTCTGTCAGTCATAACCTTCAGGCAGGACAAATGAAGAAGCCCTGAGAAATCAATCAGCTTAGCAGCTCTCCAGAGAGCTGGGGCTCCACCGGAGAGCAGTTCAGCTTTCGATTAGGTTTCCTTTCAGCAAATTGATTCTAAATTCCTCCAAGCTTTGTCTCAAAACTAAAAACAACTGTGTTAATTTGGCCTGAAGCAATGACGTTTTATATTGTGAATAAAAAGATGTTTGATCCATGTTACTGAAGCCGAAAATAAAGAGCAAAAGAATCGAAAATCCATAGTCGGTTATGATTGCGAGACCGACATCCACTCCCCGTGCACTCGCGTACAAACACACGTGCACGCTCACCCTCTGTGAACTGTAGTCGATCTCTCTCCAGCTCCCACAGTCTGATCTGATCCGTTATGGTTGGAGGCAGTACCGGGGTCTGAAGGACGGAAATAGAAGGTGAAGACAGGCTGAGCGCCGTGGTGGGCCCGTCACAGGTCAGTCAGTCATTATTACTGGAATTAACAGTGTGAAAAGGACGGGTGGGTTTAATGTACCTGCTTGAGCATGACAGGGTGTGCTCTGGTCCTTAGGAAGTGGATGATCTATGAAAAAAAAAAGCAAAAGAGACATGGAAGTTACGATGGAGATTGTGCATAATAAGGTGGAGGAGACAAAGTTTCCAATGGAAACTCACATCTACAAAGAGCAGTCATAGAACCCGTTTATACCTGCTATTAATATGTGAGCTGTATCTGGATAGTTTATTTGGATATGGATAAAACACGTCAGAGCAAGGTGTAAAGGTCATGCTGCCGTATATGGCTTGGAATCAACTGTTGTTCTGTGGCCTACCTTTCTACTAGGGATGGGATGATATGCTTATGTCATAATATGATTTGATACGCGATATGGGCTTCGCGATTCGATACAGCCACGATACCGTGTGATAAATAAAAGTTTAATGACAACAAAGTATGACTGTGCAGAATTATGTTTATTTCTGAGCGACGAGTCTTTCTAGCTGTCACTGGCTCGCTGGAATGTAAACAACAATTTAAAAATGTCATTACAAAGAGCAAATAATATAATTTGGACGGAGAGCTTGTGAAATTGTGTCTACTACAGCTGAATAAAACGCAGCTAATATCACAATTCATTTTTCTGCCCCATGATATGCATTGTCACATTTTTGCACTGCGATATATCGTCCCATCCCTAATTTCTACTGAAGGTCTTATGTGGACAGAGCATGGTTTGCTGCAGCCAGTTGCACCAGCTGAGCTTAAGTTCAAACGTAGGCTAGTTTGAACGTAAAGTCTCACTAAGCCCGAGTTTACGCATTACTAAAGTTTTACCCAACTGAAATAGTTACAACGTAGACTTAAGTTTCAATTTAAAACTTACACCTACCTCCTACTAGGTGTAAAGTCCTCCGTAAAATAACCATTGGCACGGCACATCAATTTGACAGACATTTTTAACTTGCTAGAGGAGCAGGAGGGACACATCCAGGGTGGTTTATGTCGGCAACGCGTCCTCCGTGACGGATCACATCCTTTTGAACAGTATGATGATTTTGATTTATACTCGTGCTTTCGTTTTCCCCGAGCAGAGATAACGCACACAGCATCGGAGCCTAAATTAGGCTTCATTTTATAGGCTTCCCCGGTGGTGCGTTCAGACTTGGGTGTTAGCCAGTATTATAGAGTATTATAGACACTTGGGGTGATTATTTATATTCATCTATGCAGAATACGTACTTTATGCAGCGATTTCATAAAGTTTCCACGTGTCTGACATGCATATTTCAATAATTCGAACATTTCAGTCTCCCAGATGATGTAACAAGCTACATTCCTGATGTGTATATTGCTCCACTTCAATTCACTTCACTTGCTAAGGAGAGATGCTCCAGACATTCAGGTAGTATGGAGAGTGACAACACTGCAGGGGGACAGGAGGAACCACTGACTTATATCTAGGACATGAGTTTAGATCACTGAACTGACGAATAACAAATCTACAACTTTCTTTAGCCATCAATAATGGTTAATGAGGGGGAAATGCCTAACTTTTGCTCCCTTGAAAATAACGGTTAAACCACTTGATGTCACTTGTTGTCTGTATTAATTCTAGCCTAGTTGTAGGCTACTATCTAGGCTAGATTCAAGTCAAGTCAAGTTTATTTATATAGCCCTTTGTCACAAGCATGTCTCAGAGGACTTTACAGAGTGTGTCTAGCTAGGTCTAACGAAACACAAGCAATGGTGAACAAAGTTATGTAAGACAAACATAGCAAACAGAAAAACACAGGTAGGCAAGAGCGGATTTAGCAAGATAAAACAAACTACCTATTCTACATAGCCTAACATACCCGGCACCCCAGCCTTAGACCCTAAATGCACACAAGGAAAAACTCCCACGAAAAACCTTGGTAGGAAAACTTGGAAGAAACCTTGGGCGGGCTGAGGCAAATAGGGGGGGGGGGGGGGCAGATGACTGGTATAGGGTATAGGAGGCAAACTATGAATCCTTATAGCCTACTTTATACTCGATAACGTACCTATTTGTTGATGTTTTTGTAGACATTTGCAAATTTCCAAGGTTTCTAATCTTTCTGTTGCTATCGTGTAGCCATGGTTAGATGATAGTCATTGATTTTAGCTCTAGGTGCGGCACAAGGAGGTTCTATCAGGGAGGTTCTATATTAACGGTGCGGCAGGGGAAAACGTCACTGTCTGCGACAATGTTTTGGTTAGTGGTCGGTTTACGCTCTACTAGTTAAGATGTACCTTAAGTCTCATGGTGCAACTAAACAAAGACACAGCTTTAGCGTCAAACTAACTAGTTTCAACGTAACAGTTAGTGTAGACTTTACACCCTAACTTACGATAGAGCTTACGTTCAGCTGGTGCAACTGGCTGTGTGTAAAGTAGCTGGGTACCTGTTGTGCGGTGATGCCGTTGGCGATGGCCTGTTGCACGGACTCCCTCGTCACGTGAGCCACCACCACATTGGGGAACCGGTACAACATTTCACTGAAGAGAGCCACGAGAGCGATCTGAAGTTCGGAGTCTGGGAGTGAGACACAAATGCGTTCAAGTCAAGAAAAGTAAGTAAGCTTTTCATGCCGCTACAACCTGAAAATGTGCTTCGTTTTAAAGGTGCTATGTGTATCATTTTTAAACATTGTCAAATTATTTGCGATGCCTTGGTATAATTACTGTAAACAAATGAGGCCATGGAGATAATTGGAAGCCTCTATCTCACAACAGTAGTAGCTGGTATTTCTCAAAATTAAGACCACATTTCCCATAAACCCCTTGCGTTTTTGGCTTTACTGAAGTGGATAAACATGTTGGAAGTGATTTTCAATCGGCCTTTCACTCCTCCCAACATCTGTCATTGGCAGAAACTTTAGCTTTAGCTCTGTTTGGGCTGAAGAACAGCGCCCTCTTCCTGTTTTGTGCCATAAAGCAGATTTCCCGCCAAATCCGACCCGGTGGCTCACAACATAAAATTGCAGTGTAGAGGCTGCTAACCTTCACAGCAATGGTCTTGTTTATTTCATCTCTCAGCATTGATGTAGACATGGTTTATCGATGTTAAAATGCTACACGTAGAACCTTTAACCTGTATTGAGACGTACTTGTGTAGGCATAGATGCGATAGTTGGTTTCTACCACAATAAACCCCGTGTCTCCGGTCCCAGGGGTGGCACCCATGTTAGAGGAGGAGGAGGAGGAAGAGGAAGAGTCGGTAGTGACCCCTGCAGCCAGAGTGATGGCCAGTCTGGTGGGATAGTACCGCCTTGACTTCCTCTGATGAGAAAAGAGGGAAGAATTACAATATTGCGTACTGTATATACAGTGGCTATGAAAAGTATTCACCCTCCTTAGACTTTTTCATATTTTATTGTTTTACAACATGGAATCACAGTGGATTTAATTAGGCGTTTTTACCACCTATCAACAGAAAAATATCAAAGTGAAAACAAATTTCTACAAATTGATCACCTGTGTGCAATTAAGGTGTTTCAAATGATTTGAGGTGAAATACACCTCTATCTGGGGGGTCCCACAGTTGGCCAGTGCATTTCTTAACAAAAATTACATCATGAAGATGAAGGAACATTCCAAGCAAATCTGAGATAAGGTTAATGAGAAGCACCAATCAGGGGAAGGATATAATGAGAACATTTCCAAGGTGCTGAATATCCTTTGGAGCACAGTAAACTCCATTATGAAGAAATGGGAAGAATATGGGACAACTGTACAAAGTTCCAATCTCGGAACCCATCGTCTATCGGTCTGACGACGATTAGACTCTGGGGGCGATGGCCAATATTTGGGGGTTTCCGGTGTAGCCAGCGGACATCCGGACCAAGACTTCCTCTTCTGTGAGACACTTGAGACGCGAGAATGGAGTTGGAGTTGAGAGACGACGTCTACGAACGGATTGTTTCACAAGTTTTTTAGGTCCAGACGACATTTCGGCTAATCTCTATAAACAGATATCTGCATATGAGATGTCGTCTCTCAACTCCAACTCCATTCGCTCCACTCGCGTCTCAAGTTGCTAATCGGACTGTAACCAATAACCGGCGCACGGAAGAGGAAGTCTTGGCCCGGATGTCCGCTGCCTACACCGGAAACCCCGAAATATTGGCTGTTGCCCCCAGAGTCTAATCGTCGTCAGACCGATAAACAATGGGTTCAGAGATTGCTGTACATCTGGCTACAACAGACCGTTCTCAAAAACTGACTGTCTGGGCGAGAAGGGCATTGGCCACCAAGAGGCCTATGTCCAGTTACAGTGTTCCATGGCTCAGATGAGAGAAACTGTGCATACTGGGCGCCTCACCTGTGGCAAAAAGAAAGCCGTTGTCAAAGAAAACGCGTGAAATCTCTAGACTTTGCCAGAAGGCACGTGGGAGACTCTGAGACCACGTGAAGGCAGGTTCTATGCTCTGATGAGACCAAAATTGAGCTTTCTGGCCTCACCACTAAGCGCTAGGTTTGGCGCCAGCCTATCACCACGCAACACACCATCCCTACCGTGAAGCATGGTGGCGGCAGCATCATGCTTGTGGGGTTGCTTCTCTGCAGCGGGGGCCAAGCCAGGCTGTAGGCTTGTGAAGATAGAGGGTATTGAAAAGTACAAGGAAATCCTGGAGGAAAA
Source organism: Centroberyx affinis (assembly GCF_046629955.1). NCBI lineage: Eukaryota > Metazoa > Chordata > Actinopteri > Beryciformes > Berycidae > Centroberyx > Centroberyx affinis. The sequence continues at coordinate 80,935 of NW_027280689.1, read as the reverse complement.
TCTGTAAGAGAACTGCGACTCGGGAGAAGATTCGAGATTCTGGCAGGACGATGAACCCCAGGCCCAAAGTAGAGAATGGCTTAAAAACAAAAAGGTCGATGTCCTGGAGCGACTGAACCTCGATCCAGTTTAATCTGTGGCAGGTCACGGCCCACATCCAGCTTGACAGCAGAGCTTGAGCAATTTTGCAAAGAAGAATGGGCAAAAAATTGCAGCGTCCAGATGTGCAAAGCTGATAGACACTCATCCAAATACTGTAGACTCAAGGCTGTAACTGCTGCCAAAGGTGCCTCTATTTTATACTGAGGGGTGAATGCCTTTGGAATCTATTACATTCCGTTTTATATTTGTCATTCATTTAGATTTTGTTTTCACTTTGACATTATAGAGTATTTTTCTGTTGATCAGTGGCAAAAAGCTTCATTAAATCCACTGTGATTCCATGTTCTAAAACAATGAGATATGAAAAAGTCCAAGGGCGATGAATGCTTTTTAAAGCCGATGTATCGATTCGTTTAAAATGATTCCACCGATTTCCTACAACATGCATTTTATATTTTTAGTATATTTTCATACAGTACATAATCTGCATTCAGTCTTTTGTGTCTCTGCAAGTTCTACTGCTGTTATTTTGGACACTCTCATAATGATGATGTACTCCATTCCTCATACTTTTCATTCATATCCTCCAGTGGTGGAAAGTAACTAAGTACATTTACTCAAGTACTGTACTTAAGTAAAGTACAAGTACCTCAAAATTGTACTTGAGTATTTCCATTTTATGCTACTTTGTACTTATACTCCACTACATTTTAGAGGGAAATATTGTACTTTTTACATTACATTTATTTCACAGCTATAGTTACTATTTACTTTTCAGATCAATATTTTATATTTAAAACATTTGATCATCTTTATAAAATAACTATAAAATAGCATTGTTATAGATTAGACTACCCAAAAGTATAGCTAAATTGTTAAGATTAGCTTCACATTGACAACTTTAAAATGCTGCTTACATGTACAAGTATGTCAATAAATCAGTATTAATTTTCCAATAATTTATGAAAAATATAACTCTCTAAATGGGGACAGTTTGCATAATGAGTACGTTCACTTTGATACTCTAAGTACATTTTGCTGCCAATACTTATGTACTTTTACTTAAGTAAGATTTTGAATGCAGGACTTTTACTTGTAATGGAGTATCTTTACATTGTTGTATTGCTACTTTTACTTAAGTAAAAGATCTCAGTATTTCTTCCACCACTGATATCCTCATACTTGTCATTCCTACCTTCTACTTAAAGGGACATTCATTATGACCTGTATCAACCTCTACTGGCAACCAGTAGCAATTGCAACCACATTGATAGAACTGATCTCCTACACAGGTTTTCTCATACTCATATTTTTCATTCATACATTGCACACATTTCATTTTTCTAGTATATTCTCATATGATATGGTTGTTTTTCTTCACCTCAGTTAGTTCTGCTACTGCTCCCCCTCTTAATGCTGCAATCCAGACTTGATACTTTACTCTTATTTCTATCCCATTTTTCTTCGCTGTCTCTTATTGCTTATGTCGCTGCTGCAACGAGGATCATTATGGTTCCTTCTTATCTTAAAAGGGGGAGATAAGGAAATGGGGGAGGAAACCGTTGGAAGTGTTATCAGTGATTCTTTTCTCTCCTCCTCGGCGCCTCACCTTCCTCTGGAAGACCAGGCCGAACTCCCGCAGGTGCTGCAGGAAGGTGAGTAACGACTCGCTCATGCCCTCCACCGAGTAATCCTGGAGGCACACGGGCAACGCGTGGTCAATAATAATAACGAAGAAAATTAAAAACCGAGCATTCGTTTCAGAAGTCCAATGCCGCATTATGACATTTGAGGATCAAAATATGACCGACTCACCCTGCCGAGAGTGGAGAAGCTGAGCTGGAACAAGAACGACAGGATCTCCACTAGATCCATCCCTCGTGTCTGCGAGAGAAAGGGGAGTCCAACGTGAAAACATATTTGTGCCGCGCTCTTAGGAAAGGGTTCTATAGAGCGGTGGTTCTCAACGTGGGGTCCGGGGACCACCAGGGGTCCTTGAGATTCCAGGGGCTCCCCAGCAAATTGAAAAACAGTTAAACTTCACCGTTATTTCATTTACAACAAGTAGTTTCTCTGTTATCTCTCTACCTACAATACAGATAGTCATGGAATTCTGCACAAAATCATATCTAACAATAAAAATATTCTCAGATTTGGGTCTGAGAGCATCAAATGGGGGTCCGTGGCTCTAATGTGGACTAAATTAGGGGTCCATGATATCAAAAAGGTTGAGAATCACTGCTATATAGTACCAGAAATTGTTCTCAAAGTCCTGGAAAAAACACTTTAATGCATGAAATGATTCAAACAGCATTAGAACAACTTTTTTGTTCTGGCTGACCCCAAGCTTTTTCTGTTGGGTTTATATCCAGAGAAAAATAATTATTGTAAAAATGAACGAACGTTTATAGATCTCTGCTTGCTTAACGCCAAAAAATGTATTGCACTGTTATGGAAAACGGTTCACAGACCAAGCACTAATCAATGGATAAGACAGATGTTATCAAGCCTTCCATTAGAAAGGATAATTTACATATTAAAGCTTAAACAGTGTATATTTGAGAATATATGGATGCCCTTCATTAATTATGTTAAGGACTTAGATTTAACAGATGATCGAGTGAATGACAAATTTTTGTGGACAATGCAGTTTCTGAGCTTGTAGAATTTTTTTTCAAATTATTTTTCTTATAAATACTTGTTATATTTTGTATCTGTTGCAATTAATATGCTCCATTTTGGTTAGATTACCATTTGTTAAAACAGGAGGAGCATTCTTTTTGTTTTTTTGTTTTGTGTTAATGCAGCAATTTTATGTTGTATTTTATATTATATGAATGTAAAAGGCTGCATTTCATGGTGTTGGAAATTTAAATAAAAATATTGTGGAAAAAAACAAAAAAAACAAAAAACATACTGGCTAATTTATTCTTATTTGCCAGTTGAGACTTTAACACATCAGAGGGATCTTTGAGTCATTATCATTCCATATAGAACGACTGCCCTAATCAAAGAAAACTTCTGATGTGATGATTTAATAACTTCTATAAATACATTTCCAGTTAAGTTTGCCTTTGATTTTAATACCTTCTCTTACTTTTCTTGAAAAAAAACCCCAAAACAAAAACATTTGTACTAGGACAAAAGCTAGCAAAATGATTCTCATTTGAAAGACTTAATGTTACTGATCTCGCGCAATAATTTCTTGCATTATTTAGTAACTTCTATAAATACATTTCCTGTCAAGTTTGCCTTTGATTGTCACCTCCTCCCTCATTTCTCTCCAATTTGGAACAGGGGCTTAGATGTTTCTCAATATTTCAGAGCTGTTCTGATTTTTTCCCCCCTCTCTCCATTCATGTTCTCCCTTTTGTTGGAAGTGGAGCGTGACAGAATGATTAGCAATTACATTTAAAGAGTCTCAACAGAAGAACAGAGTGGAAGTCTGATTGGGTCAGCTGGAGAGAACGTTTTGCGATATTAGACCTGTTTAATTTTCAACTTTTAGCCGAAAATTATAGGTTACTCAGAGCTGACAGAGCAAAAAAAGTGTTGAGATTAATTTACCTGCTCCTGCATAACCATTTTGCAGCGAGGGCAATTAATAGCTCCGTGTCACAACTTGATAGCAGTGGAGTATTAATTAGGTCCACTTTGTCCTTGTTTATTTTGTATTCATATCACTCCAGGCGATACACATTCTTTCCTCCAAACAGGCCATTGATCAGGCTCTTGCAGGCTATTAACCAGTGCCTGGTACAAAGCAGAAATCCCAGAGATAGTCTATTCCAGTGGTTCTCAACCTTTTTCATATCAAGGACCCCTATTTTAGTCCACATTAGAGCCACGGACCCCCATTTGATCAGATTTTGTCTCTCAGAATATTTTTTTATTGTCAGATATGATTTTGTCCAGAATTCCATGACTATCTGTACTGTAGGTAGAGAGATAACAGTGAAACTAAGATCAAAATAGTCATTCTAAAATGACAAAATAATGAAGTTTAACGATTCATCAATTTGCTAGGGACCCCCTGGTGGTCCCCGGACCCCACGTTGAGAACCACTCTATTCCATTTGTCTTAAACCATGTTTGTGACCCAAGAGTCTGCAGCGTTTCATTCCAACCTAACACTCCAACAGCTTATTTCACTGGTAGGTTCCTCCTGTCTGGTTGAAGGTGTGCTAATCAGTGAAATGAGCTGCTGTAGTGTTTGTTATATTGGGAGCTGCAGCCTCTCAGATGATGCCACACGGTTGAGAACCACTGGTGTATTCTATTCTAAATCTATGCAAATCTACTCAGTAGTATTCAGTAGAGGTACCTGTGCGGTGTTGAGGTACTGCAGGGTGAAATACCAAAGCTGAGAGGCCGTGTCCAGCAGGAGGAACTGGAACCCGGCTGAGGTGATGCAGGGCGCCTCGCCTGGCTCGCTGAGGAGGGGAGGACAAGATGTTAGGGAGGTTCAAGTGATCATCTGCAACATTTTGCATATGAATACATGTCCGTTTTGCTAGTCTGCTATAACACAATAGTGATTCCTCCTATATCCAGCTCATGAAAGCTTTGCCATTGTCTGTTCTAAACACCCGGTGTCTGGTAGCTCTTTCCTGGGAAAAAAAAAAAAATCTAGCGCACATGAAGTGATGCTTTTCCAGTTTGTCAGAAGAAGAACTGGGTAGTTAGCATGAGCAGCGATAGCCACCATGGCTGAACAGACAAATAAAAGAGAAACACAAACTGCATCAACAGAAAATCCAAGCTCCGCCCCCACACTGTTTGATTGACAGGGACGAGCAGTGCAGAAACACCACAGCAATGAGCGCTGAGCACCAAAGATGCAGACTAAATCGAACAATAAACCACATATCTCACTCCAAGAAGAAAATATTTACAGAATGGTAGACCAGAATCTGGACATTGCTGGAGACGATGTAACAACTCAATGGCTGATCACTGTCACATATTTTGGAATTGTCCAGCAATCCAATCCTATTGGCTAGAGTTAGTTAACAGAAATAAAATCAATGCTGGGTTTTGATACTTGACTTGACTACATATTTAGGTAATATACCAACCGAATTTAACGTTCAGGACAAGTACCTTCTTAAAGTATTACTTGTAGCTAGCAAAAAAGCAATAACTAAGAAATGGCTAGACAAGGATCCACCAACAAAAGGAGAGTGGATAGCGATAGTAAAGGAAATGTATGATATGGAGAAACTGACCTTTTCTCTAAGACTTTGTATCGATACATTTTGTAAGTATTGGTCGAAATGGTTATTACATATGAATATGGATATGACTTTTTCTCTCCTCCCTTAACTTTATGTATGTGGTTTACCAGTATTATCACATTTAATTTTTTTTTTTTCAAAAATGGGTTTGTATGTGAACTTGTTAGATAAATGTCATAAGACAATAGTCATTTTAACTTACTTTGAGGACTAGATGGACTGGGACTGATATGGACTTGAGGTGATCCTTACTTACCACGACAAAAACTCCAAAAATAAAGTGATAAAAAAAGAAAAAAAGAACACATATCTCGCAGATTGCTACTTTAACACAGCCGTGTGAGTGTGTTACCTTCTCATGAGGCCTGCCTGTATGAGCAGCTGAGCCAGGTCCTGGCTGACGGCAGCACTGGGCGAGCCCACCATGAACTGCAGGATGACCTCCCAGCGCTCCATGGCGTAGCGGTCCAGGCTATCGATGTCCCGTGCGTGGCGGTCCGGGCCGAGGGAGCTGCCCTCGTCCGCCCACGCTTTGCCCCTGTGCATGTACAGAGCAGCGGGGACGTTCGATAGAAACACTCAGAAAAGAAAAGAGTTTTGGTATGCAAATTGGGAGCCCTACTTAAAAGGAACAGTTCAGTTCAAAAGGGTTTTGCATTCAAACGACTGCACTGCGAGTCCAAAAGTCCGAGATTTACCTCATCATTTAGTGTTACTCTAGAGCAGTGGTTCTCAACGTGGGGTTCCGGGGACCACCAGGGGTCCTTGAGGGGGGTTCCAGGGGGTCCCCAGCAAACTGATCTATTGTTAAACTTCGGCATTATTTAATTTACAAGAAGTTAACACAGTTAGAGAATGTAGAAGAATGACTGTTTTGATCATAGTTTCACTGTTATCTCTCTACCTACAATACAGATAGTCATGGAATTGTGAACAGAAACGTATCTAGCAATAAAGTATTCTCAGATTTGGGTCTGAGAGACAAAATCTCATCAAATGGGGGTCCTACTGTGGCTCTAATGTGGACTAAATTAGGGGTCCTTGATATGAAAAAGGTTGAGAATCACTGCTCTAGAGGATACAGTAGCTTCTTGTGTAGTATGGCAACCAAAACAACTGGCCAACCAATAGAAAAGCTCGCTGGGATAGCATAGCACACACCGCCCCTAACCTCCTCTACTGGCTGGCCAGTCGTAAACAGGATCAGCCCATTTCCTCGTTCTGGTTGCCATTACCTGCATCTGCATCTCATTCGGTGTCGGAAAGTCGGAAATTCCCAATTGGAAGGTCCCAGCTAAACCTCTGTGCGTGCCAGAAAAACCAGCGGAGAAACACGGACCCTGTTAACGGGGGGAACTGACTTACCCGCCCAGCAGCGCTATCCTCAGGTTGTCTTTGAACACGGGGTTTAAAATGTATCCCTGCAGTCCACCCTGCAGCTGCTGGCCGTGCCACAGGCGCAGGCCCGACAACACCGACACACACTCATCATGATCCCTGCCATTTGGAAGCCAGAGCCACAAAATTAAGACTCTGATGAAAAGTGATTATCAGTGTCAAGCCTGGGAATTTTAGGAGCATGTATTCAAAGTATCTGACAAGTGTAACAAATAGTCCGTAGGCTAAAAAGGTACTGAGGGCATGACAAGATAGGTGACTCACTTCTGACTGTCTTTTTTCACCCACAGAGCCACTGCTGCCTGGGGGAGAGGCTGATCTAGGAACAGCATTCGCATCACATAATTCTTGGCCAGGGAAGGGAGCTCCCTGTAAAGGATGAGACTCAGGATGAAACTGCACATCATGATCTTCTTGAGTCATATATTTATTCGTATAGAAACATAACGCACCTAACTAAATATTACCCACCTGTAGACAGCCAAGCATGTGGCTGGATGGTTGTACAATCTGTCCAAAATCTCCGGACTCAACTCTTTCAGGTATTCGTGTAGGTTCTTGCATTGCAACTGGACGCGCAGCTTCATTTTCTAGAAAAAGAAAGAAATGTAATCAAAGACTGTATATCCTAATGGCCGACAGTTTCTTTGAAGAAAGACGTAGATCCTAACTGTCCCGATACGTGCCGTTGTCTTTTTTTGGATGCAGGAGAACGTCACACCAAAATCCATCAAAAGATCGTACAATTTAATGTCGCTTTGGTTATTGGCAAATGTTCATACCTCAAAACATATTACTCAGGACGTTTTACGATTCGCTGGGATGCACATTTCAATTCGGCATACATATAACCGACCAAAAGCACTTATTAGAATATAATTTAAACTTTTAGAACTGATTCGCCATTATTTACAGAATCTTCTTCCACCATAATACACCGCGGAGACCAGGAGCGAACAGTGTGAACGAAGTGTAAACGTTGAATTTTTATTGAAATAAATGCTGACTGGTGGATTATATGTGTGCCGAATTTAAGAGTGGCTCGTTATGATTCAGAAATGGCCTTGAGTCACAATTTATGGTCTATGTAACATTGCCACCAATTACAGTTACATTACAGTGACAGGTTTTTGAACGAAGTTTGGCCAAACCTAGAGAACGGTACGCACCGGGGCAACATCAGCCACAGTCACAACACAAAGCACGGTAAGGAGGACATGGCAACAGGGTTTAAATTAGCTTATAAGCAAAAATGAAAAAAGAGACAGTTTACCATAGAAATGGGATGTCAGATATCGCCGAATTCCTGCTTTATATAGCTAAATATTCATATGCGTCAGCATCCTCGTCGTCCGGCAAGTTTTCACCAGGACGCCATGTTTCCACGTCACGTGACCTCAAACTGAGTCTTCCTCTTGTTCAAAATACAGGAATTACTGATGAACCAGAATCCTTAACACATTTATTTTACCATTGTATACATTCAATTACTTATTGGACTCGAATAGAAGATTAGGCTATATGTTGTGTAAAACTAATCATAATATTAAAATTGAGTGTAAAAATGTCATTACACATTTTGAACAGGATATACTGTATATAACATTGAATTCATTGTAAACTTATTGATTCTATATGGTAAATTTCACATCCATAAATGCAAAATAACAAAAGTTACCCCCAATTTCACTAGATTTTTATGTGAATTTAATGAATAACACTATATACTATATGAATAAACACTAAAAAAAGTAATAAAACTGTCAAACTGTACAGTGAACTCTTTAAAGAGGAATAACATGTTTTTTTTTGTTTTTTATCATAATTTTATATTGATGAAGTTTATTTGTCCCAACTCTGTTTTTTTTTTCTTGGGTAAATAATTATTATTATTACTTTTATTTATTTAAATTCATATTCTTGTTTCTTTGTATACTACTATGCTGAGCACATGTCTGCACTGTTTGTTTGAACGTTTTTTTCAATGAAGGTTGGAGAAAAAAAATACAGGAATCGCTTTTGTGTTCTTAAACTTCATAATTATATAAATCATATGTCATATTTTATGTATTGACCACATGATACAATTATGAAAAAATAATTACTGTACTTTATAAATGTTTGATCTATTAAAATGGATGCCATTGTGGCAATGCTAATACTTAAAAATACATACAAAATACATTCTGAGAACAAGAATCTTTATTTACACAATGAAAAGTGATGAGTCAAGTCATCATAAAGCAAACAACCAACAATAGAACAAAAATCTGTTATGTATTCTGTAAAGCAGTATTTTCTGCTTTTTTCTTTTATGATGCATACTTTGTATTTATGTCAGCCTGGAAAGCTGGGTAAGCAGACACATACAACAGAGCATTGTCTAAAACAGTGGTTCTCAACGTGGGGTCCGGGGACCACTAGGGGTCCTTGAGGGCTTTCCAGGAAACTGATGAATTGTTAAACTTCACCATTATTTCATTTACAAGAAATGAACACAATTAGACAATGTATAAGAATGACTGTTTTGATCATAGTTTCACTGTTATCTCTCTACCTACAATACAAATAGTCATGGGATTCTGGACAAAATCAAATCTAACAATAAAAATATTCTCAGATTTGGGTCTGAGAGACAAAATCTCATCAAATGGGGGTCTGTGGCTCTAATGTGGACTAAACTAGGGGTCCTTGATATGAAAAAGGTTGAGAATCACTGGTCTAAAACCCTTTAGACAAATGTCACACATTAAGTAAACACACTTCATTCAACATTATGCATACAGCTAACTCAGCAAAAGTCACTGAGAGGCTTTGCACTGCACAGCCTCATACAAAACAAGAGCGATGAAGGGCGTTCTCTTCCATTCAGCCTTTCATTTATATTACGGTGTGCAAGAATCCATCCATCTGAGCTGAATATTGACAAATGGGAAAACAGACGCAGGTAGAGGAATGACAATGCCGGGGGGGGGGGGGGGGGGGATGGAAACATATGCTCCGTCTTCTCAGGAGTCCTCTTTCTCTTGATACCTGCAGGAAATAACACACACACAAAATATTATTATTATGAAGTTACAGATGGTGTTTCAGACTGTTCTGTGTACTGTGAGGGGATTGTAGGCGGTGCATCAACTCATTTTACACACCATACAGTATGTTCACTTTCATTACCTGCAGTGTATACAGGTGAAGAAGACAGTCTGCCCTTCATCTGCGGATCTCATCTGCCTGGTATGGTAAACCATCCCCTCTTTGTTGCAGCGAGAGCAGCGTCTGTCAATCTAGAAAAAAAAAAATGCTTTATTAATATACAGCACACTGTCAGAGGTCAGTAACCAGCAGACAGGAAGCAGTCATTCTTACCACGGGTCCCTTCAGTTCTGAGTCTTCTTCGTCCTCCACCGCTATTGACGACTGCTCTGCGGGGTTGAAGACCACCGTAGACCGGATCTCCTGACCCGAGAACTCTGGCCAACACATTACATACAGTTAGACATCTGATTTGTGCGTTGTTTCAATCTATAACCAAATACTGTATCATCCATGAGGAAATGAGGTAGTTGCAGCCAGTGGTGGAAAGTAGCTAAGTACATTTACTCAAGTACTTGAGTATTTCCATTTGATGCTACTTTATACTTCCACTCCACTACATTTCAGAGGGAAATATTGTACTTTCTACTCCACTACATTTATTTGACAGCTTTAGTTACTTTTCAGATGGAGATTTGACACAATGGATAATATAACAAGCTTTTAAAATACAACACATTGTTAAAGATGAAACCAGTGGTTTCCAACCTTTTTGGCTTTTGACGTCTTCCAAAAAGCAGTGTGTAGTCGGGTCACATTTCAGATGTCTATGAGTTGTTAACAGCTCCACCAAATAGTGATTTTTCCCTCTAAACCTCTCATGGTTTCATTTCAATAAATGTTCAAATGATCCAATATTTCAGCAACAATCAAAGATTAGAGAAAAAGTCCAAAAACTGAAAACAGATTTGTGTTTCAGAACTTTGTTTTTTCTTCTTTCCTCTCCCATTAATCATCTCACGACCCCTCAGATTTATCCGGTGACCCTTTGGAGGGGCCCGACCCCTAGGTTTGGAACCACTGGACTAAACTAGCTAACTGTATATAAAGTAGTTCAAACTAGCTCCACCTCCAGCAGCTACAACAGTAACATGCTGCTTACACACTGATGCTTCAGTATTAATAATCTAATGATGTCATATATAATAAAATATCAGTCAGAGGGACCAAACCACTACTTTTACTTTAATACTTTAACTACATTTTGCTGCTAATACTTATGTACTTTTACTTAAGTAGGATTTTTCATGCAGGACTTTTACTTGTAATGGAGTATTTTTACATTGCTGTATTAGTACTTTTACTTAAATAAAGGATCAGAGTACTTCTTCCACCACTGGTTGCAGCAGCAAAACTTCAACAGATTCAACAGTGACAAAGACAGCACTCAAACAACAAGCAATAAATATAATCATATAAATGTATGCTGGTGTCACTTTCAACATGTTATGTAGACTGTATAAATTGGATATATAGGGAGGAGTATGGATTACTGAAATGTATGGATTAAGTTGCAGTTGATAACAGTTGTTACATACAGAATTTGTCAGTTGCATATGTTTACTGAACCCTGATTTTCCATATTCTTGTTTTACTCTGTTTTTATATTTATATTCTATTGTCTGACTCAATTCCCCAAAGCTTCATCTTATCTTATTATCGACATAGCTAGCCATTTATGTCATGTTTTCGGAGTTATCTTTTCCCAACCATAAGAGTAAACCTGAAGCTTCTTTCCTCTCTTTATCTTAACAGGTGGCTTCCAGTGAATTGCCCTCCCTACTCATAGTCAAATCCATTTAAATTGTTCATGGCTACTAGGTGTATAACTACTACTACTAAATCAACTTGCCCAACTAGCCCAGGATAAGGCTGTCATACTTTCCCCCCATGGGTGTCAACTGGCTCTGGCAAGGTGTAGCACTTTGCCATGCCTTAGCCCAAACCTTGTAGTTTTTACACTAGCCAGAAGGTCCAGCCTCTCCATGTGCTGATGTGTCTAAGAGACTGTAGGATTTTCAGTAGGTCCTTGTTTTACTGCCATGTGGTAGTAACCTTTATAGGCCAGGTCATGCTCCTGCTGATACAAGTTTTCACTGCAGTTGTATTGGAAGATTGATTTACCAGTTCACATTTGTCTATAATTCAAATTGCTTGTCAAAGCTTTTGGTTAGCTAGTAGAAGATTCATGTTTGGTTAGCTAGTAGAAGATTCACATTTGGCTATAGCTAGTAGAATATTAATTTCAAATTCCCTGGTTTCTTGATAAGGTAAGTTGTGTCATTTTATAACTTTAGATTGTTTGATTTATGTTTAAATTGTTTGTTGGACTTCTTCATTGTAATTGAGCTTAATCCTTTGTTGAGGAGTAATGTTAGCGTAGTAGGCCTTGCTAAGTCAGCAGTAACATTAGTTATAGCATTAATGTTACTGGTGGTTTGATTAGATTTTTCATTCTAATCAAATCACTGTGATTTGATTAGCATGCATGCATGTCTTATTGTGGTTTTGCTTTTATTGTGTCAGACTGATTTATGTGTTTATACTGTGGATGCTTTTTATGTCTGTGATTAACATTAATATTCTCTTTTCTTTTTATTATTGTTCTGCATGCTTATAAATGATCTCAATAACTTTGTAATTTCAATCTTATATTATATTATATATTATATTCTGTTTTTAGGGTGACTCTGCAACATCTGTCCAGGGACTACAGATGAAAAATAGCCTCTTGGCTAACTCTGGCGCATTTACAGCAATGTTTATTAATGTGCACTGTCCCTGTTAAATAAACCGACAAATAAATAAATAAATTAGAACTTATTAAAAATAAATTAGCAAAGACGCTCACGGCTGGCACACATGGAAATAGTGCTAAGCTAGCTTTCACTTATCTTATTTTGTCAGTCCCTAGGTTTAATAATTGATCACATTGGCCAAATAATAATATATTTGAAGTAATCAGTCATTGCTCCACTTTGTCCCCATACATTTAGTGGATATCAGTGAGTTTGAAAGTGTTGTTGGCATCAGTGATATCAGATGCAGACTTGGTGCTAGCTTGGGGTTTAATGAAATGACTCGCCAGCCCATGACGGCCTGAGTGCGGTCTGTTCCCGCCTTTCCAAGCCGTCACATGGTCTTTCCTTAGTTGTCAGCTGCTCTGTTCACAGCAGCCAAGGCTAGCGGAAACCTTTCCAGTGATTTGAAAGTGTATATAGTCCCAGCCAGGCCCAGGGACATGGCAGAGGGTTCGTACCTCGGACCGGGATGCTGAAGGAGCAGCGGGGGCAGCTGACGGTGTCCTGCATCCCCGGTAGAGGAAGCACGTTCCCACACTCCGGGCAGAAGTTGGGATCACCGCTGAAGCACGACATCACTGTGAAAAGTAAAGAAACGTACTTTAACCAGCCAGTCACTGTGAAACCATGTACACAAGTTGTTGTTCTTTTTTCGCATTTTATTTAAGCCGGATGCAATATTCCAAAACAATAAGATATATAACAGTTCATTGTATCATCATGATAGCGTGAGCATAAAACTTCAAAATAATATTATTCCAACACTATAAATTATAGAACATGCACGTAGCATCTCTAACAACCAGTGGTGGAAAGTAACTAAGTATATTTACTCAAGTACTGTACTTAGGTACAATTTTGAGGTACTTGTACTTTACTTGAGTATTTCCATTTTATACTCCACTACATTTCAGAGGGAAATATTGTACTTTTTACTCCATTACATTTATTTCAGCTATAGTTACTAGTTACTTTTCAGATCAATATTTTTTATTTAAAACATTTGATCATCTTTGTAAAATAACTATAAAATAGCATTGTTATAGATTAGACTACCCAAAAGTATAGCTAAATTGGGTTAAGATTAGCTTCACGTTGACAACTTTAAAATGCTGCTTACATGTACATGTATGTCAATAAATCAGTATTAATATTCCAATAATTTATGAAAAATATAACTCTCTAAATGGGGACAGTTTGCATAATGAGTACATTTACTTTGATACTCTAAGTACATTTTGCTGCCAATACTTATGTACTTTTACTTAAGTAAGATTTTGAATGCAGGACTTTTACTTGTAATGGAGTATCTTTACATTGTTGTATTGCTACTTTTACTTAAGTAAAAGATCACAGTACTTCTCCCACCACTGCTAACAACAGGGAGGAATTGTACTGAGGTAATATCCATTACCTTCTTATCCATCAATTTCAAGGCTTTCCCAAGGTCTCATTTTGAAAGCTGGTCAGAGTGGAGCTTTAATAAATTTACATTTATGAATGTAGTATTTCCCAAGTAAAACTAAATTGTTAGCCAGGAATTGTATTTTTTATTCTCCACGAATATTCCGAATTTGATACCGTCTGGTAAAATAAACAGTTTATCATTTTTGGCTACACAAGTTGTGAGTGCATGTCACTTCAGCACGTGTTAACAGCGGGACCAAAACATTCCATTAAACTTTAGCAGCTTCATCAAGACATCGGCATCCAGAATTAATGTAAGTTGACCTACCTGTTCGACGTGTAAATAACACCTAAGCTGCCAGTAAGTCCGACTTTTCAGTTAAATTTCCAAACCCGTCTTGTCTCTAGTGCCCAGTCTGGCATCTGCGTGGTCGCACACTTCGGGGTCCTTCAACTCCTTATGGTCGCGAGCCTATGACGTCTTGCGATACGATAGCGCTTCACTTTTGAAGGGACACCGTGGTTCATATTTATCTCTCAAAATTAAGGTAGGTTACGGGGAAAAATAAATTACAACTTAAAGCACGTAGAGTACCGTCGGTAATTTATTTATGAGCGTTTTTTAGAGTTGAAATGTGAGCGGTGAACTAGTACAGTAGTAGAGTTGGCGAGCTGCTTGCTAGCGTCCCAGCTAACGGCAGCTAGCTAGTCAAGTGTTTTGGTCTTGGCAGGTGCACTGATGTACGACTCTGTCACGTCCGTTTGATAGTACACACACTGCCATTAACATTAGAAATCCGCCCTTTGCATTAACTAACTAACGCATTGCCCCGATAGTGATACGTTGTAGGGAGAATTCGTTAACTTAAGATATATTTGGTGTAACGGTGGATGCCAAATTGAATGCTGGATCCTAATGATTAATAAAATATCTTAAGTGTTATTCTACCGAGTGTGTACGTCTCCAAATAAGTAAGGCAAGATTAAATTGGCACATTTTTTAATGGAGTTTGGCGTGACATTCTCTCCATACGAAATGCAACGGAACATAGCTGGGTAATAACATGCCCCGCCCCCCTAAAGTGCTGCGTACTATCCAGTCATTCTCAACCTTTTTCATATCAAGCACCCCTAATTTAGTCCACATAAGAGCTAACGTTACAGACCCCCATTTGATGATATTTTGTCTTTCGGACTCAAATCTCAGAATGTTTTTATTGTTAGATATGATTTTGTCCAGAATTCTATGACTATCTGTATTGTAGGTAGAGAGATAACAGAGAAACTATGATCAAAACAGTCATTCTTCTACATTCTCTAATTGTGTTCACTTCTTGTAAATGAAGTTGAACAGTTTTTCAATTTGCTGGGGACCCGCTGGAATCTCAAGGACCCCCTGGTGGTCCCCGGACCCCACGTTGAGAACCACATCTAAATGTACAACTCTGGAAAAAAAAAAGAAGGAAAAATAAGGGGACCACAGCAAAATTTTCAGTTTCACAATTTATGGGTATGTGTGTGTTAAATGTAACTTTTGATGTTCTTTTATGAACTACTGACCACATTTGATTGTCATTTCAAACAAAATATTCAGAACACTTATTTGCCAAAAATTACAACAGGTCAAAATACCTAAATTAGTAATAAGTCTTAGATGGTGTAGTGCAAGTGAAATGTTTGTGGCCGCAGGAGTTGTCTCTTTGTAAGACATTAATATATATTTTAAACCATGATCTTTTATTGATCCTTTGTATGTAATTCATTGTATGTTATGTCCTGTTTTTTTATATGGACCTGAGTCTGAAACAAAGTTTGAATTGAATTGAATTGAATTGAAATACCAAGAATACACAACCTCATACATTGAATAATACAGACTAAACAAGTTTATACCCATAAATAAAAATAATGTCTTCATTTAGGAAGGGTTCAGCAATGAATATTTGGTGGATTAACCCTGATTCTTTATTACAGCTTTGATGTGCTTTGGCAGCTCAACCAATACCTAACCAATACCTCATTAAGTTGAATCAGATGTGCTGGAAGTGGAATTTAACAAATACAGGGAAGGGCTTGGCTGTCTCTAAGAGAGGTCTGGGAACTGCTGCCATAGAAAAATACTGAAACTATGGGGTGGTCTCTTACTTTTTTCCAGAGCTGTATATTCGCACATATAAACTAGACAAACTGTTTATCTCATAATACAATTCGATACGTGATTTAAGGCAGTGATTCTCAACCTTTTTCATATCAAGGACCCCTAATTGACTTCACATCAGAGCAGCGGATAAGATTTTGTCTCTCAGACCCATATCTGAGAATATTTTTATTGTTAGATATGATTTTGTCCAGAATTCCATGACTATCTGTATTGTAGGTAGAGAGATAACAGAGAAACTATGATCAAAATAGACATTCTTCTACATTCTCTAATTGTGTTAACTGTGTTTAACAATTAATCAATTTGCTGGGGACCCCCTGGAACCCCCTAAAGGACCCCTGGTGGTCCCCGTACCCCATGTTGGGAAACATTGATTTAGGGTTCACAGTTCAATACAACCACGATACAGTGTAATAAATAAAAGTTGAATGACAGCAAAGTATGACTGCAGAATTATGTTTATTTTTCGGACAAATCTTTCTAGCAATAGTACTGGCTTGCTAGTGTAAGCAACAATTTAAAAATGTCATTACAAAGTGTAAATAAGATCATTTGGATGGAGAGCTTGTGAAATTGTGATGGACAAACCATATCATTTGTGATTACTACAGCAGAATAAAATGTAGCTAATATCGCATTTCATTTTTCTCGCCAACGATACATATTGACACATTTTTGTATTGCGATGTATTGAATTCCTATATATTCTCCCTTCCCTAATATAAACACATGTAAAAAAAAAAAAAAAACAACAACCTCTGACTAGTATACTGACGGCACCTTTGCAGCTTGGTCAGGATGACTGAGAACGACGTGGAGAATGAGCTGTTGGATTATGAGGAGGACGAGGTGGAGGCGACGGGGATGGGGGACGCGGGGGGCACGGACACCATGTCCATGAGGAAGGAAGGCGTGAAGGGCTCCTACGTGTCCATCCACTCCTCTGGGTTCAGAGACTTCCTCTTGAAGCCGGAGCTGCTCAGGGCCATAGTGGACTGTGGATTTGAGCATCCGTCCGAGGGTGAGTAGCCCATTTAACATGAGAAAAGCCAACAAACTGACAAATGGTAAATGGTAAATATAATCAGAATGACTGTTCCCTTGCCTTATTTTGAAAATCTAACAATGCTGGTTTGGACAGAATGTTGTGTTGGGGAAAGTCATGGAGGGACATTTTCAAAGTGGAGATGTTTCAACTGTAAAATTCAAAAGCTATCAAGTGACTATGGCTTGATGGGTAACACTTTTCATTAAGGGTCACTAAGTTAAGGGTTAGTTAATGCTTAATAAGTGTTAGCTAATGTTCAATAAGGGTTAGTTAATGTTTAATAAGGGTTAGCTAATGCTTAATATGGGTTATTTAATGCTTAATTAACAGTTAACTAAAGTGTAATTTACTAATGGTCTTCATGTTAACTAAGGTATTAATTTATATATTATTTAATAGTTTATAAAGATGACTATTAAATAATTAACATGAACACCATCAGTAAATGATTACCAGACACATTAGTTAACTGTTAATTAAGGGTTAGTTAATGCTTATTAAGCATTAACTAACCCTTAACTTAGTGACCCTTATTGTAATGTGTTACCGCTTGATGTTTCTAGTGTTAAAGATGACAAACCAATACAGTTCTGTTTAAATGCCAACCTAAAGAACTTCCAAGCACAAGTAAAAAGTCTGAAAAAGTCTAAATGATCTAAAATCATGCAGTAGTGTTGGTTTTATTTTCTTATGCGTAACATTACTGCACTTCCAGTTGGTCACAGTAAGTTGGCCCACATGCATGTCCACTCTTAGATGAATACAGAGCAGGGTTACCATTATCAAACTATTATCAATTCTCATTTCAGAGACTTATCAATTGCTACATTGTTTTCTTCTTATTATTATTCTTTTTCCTAAAACAAAATGTTTCCATGTATTTCTTGCAGTTCAGCATGAGTGCATCCCTCAGGCGATCCTTGGTATGGATGTGCTGTGTCAGGCCAAGTCTGGGATGGGGAAGACGGCAGTGTTTGTCCTGGCTACCCTGCAGCAGCTGGAGCCCGTCACTGGACAGGTAATCCTCCCTGCCAACACCCAACAGCTACTGCTTCCTTGCAGAGACGTTGGAAAGTTATAAATCCTGACTTCCTACTAAGAAAAATGCAATGGAACAGCCCTTCAAGGTGGAATTCCAAGTAGGAACCTTGGTCCAGATTATCAGCATTGCATGACCTTAAATCCACCAAAACACCTGTGTGCTAAATGGTTAAACATATACATTTGAAATGTTAAGTTGCACTTACAGGTACTAACATTCTATCCTAACTAGCTAGCTAACATCACTAAATATGATTGACATAACAGTAGCTGTTGCATGAGGAATAGAATTTTTCATTGGATAAAGAAAGCCGCACAACCATGTTTCTCCCCTGATTTTTTCTGAGCTGGACCACTCGACCTTGCAGAGGTTTAACTACAACCTACCAGCAGGGAATTTCCCACTTTGGAATTTAAATGGAACGCAGGATAATGCAGAATTACATGTGCAGCTTTCTTTGTTGCAAGTGACCTAAGACCTTTCCAAATCATTAGGATCCATTCTTAAATTCAGCATACATCTAATATATCAAGCAGCACTTATTTCAGAAAAATTTGCACTCTTACCCTGTGTTCAGAATGGATACTAACCTACTACACACTGCATACTTCAGTATGTAAGTTTGTACTGCATACTCATACTGTACAAGTGATGATTCAGTATAGGCTACTATCACCAGCAGACTGTTTATATTGCAGTATACGTGAACAGTACGTCACATGACACTATAAAACAACAAAGATGAAAATAAAAATTACCCTACTATTTATCCAATAACATAATATATAATTTAAAATTGTCTAAATTTCCATCGGCCTTTCACCATCTGTCATCACCAGAAACTCTGTACACTTTAGCTTACAGATCCAAATCCAAATCTCCAGACACCTTTCCTATTTTACCAGCAAACTCATTTTTTTTTTAGAATTAAAGCAACCTCTGAGCAATGGATGGTTCCCTGCCAAAATGGCTGGTAAAGAAGACAAACAGAACTAAGTGGACTACCTAACCTAACTTTACTATAAAACTGGATTACAAACCCAGCAGTTCATATACACTAGAATTTATAACCTCCTCCTCTTCTCCTCTCCTCTCCTCTCCTCCTCTCCTCTCCCCTCTCCTCTCCTCTCCTCTCCTCTCCTCTCCTCTCCTCTCCTTTCCTCGTCTCCTCTCATCTCCCCTCTCCTCTCCTCTCCTCTCCTCTCCTTGTCTCCTCTCCTCTTCTCCTCTCATCTCCCCTCTCCTCTCCTCTCCTGTCCTTGTCTCCTCCTCTCCTCCCCTCTCCTCTCCTCTCCTGTCCTTGTCTCCTCCTCTCCTCTCCTCTCCTCTCCTTGTCTCCTCTCCTCTTCTCCTCTCATCTCCCCTCTCCTGTCCTTGTCTCCTCCTCTCCTCCCCTCTCCTCTCCTCTCCTGTCCTTGTCTCCTCCTCTCCTCTCCTCTCCTCTCCTCTCCTTGTCTCCTCTCCTCTTCTCCTCTCATCTCCCGTCTCCTCTCCTCTCCTCTCCTCTCCTCTCCTCCTCTCCTATCCTTGCCTCCTCTCCTCTCCTCTCCTCTCCTCTCCTCCATGGTGGGACACACAAACACACAAACCGCTCTCCAATTATAGTAGTGGGATGTACACTTGTCTTCATAAGCAGCCCAGCACTTGATTATGAGGAGACTTTGCTTAAAATCATGTATTAATTCACAGGTGGCAAGAATTGCTTGAGTCCATTCAATTTGTGTGCCACTGTCATTCCACTCACCCCCCCTTCTCTTGCTGTAGGTATCTGTCCTGGTGATGTGCCATACCAGAGAGCTGGCCTTTCAGATCAGCAAGGAGTATGAGAGATTTTCCAAGTACATGCCCACTGTCAAGGTAAACACTGAACTGATGATCCTCCTCCAGGGAACTAGCCTCCCTGCTTCTTGGCTAGTCCTTATAACCCACTGTATGCCTCCGTTCGCCTCCAGGTGGCGGTGTTCTTCGGAGGTCTTTCCATCAAGAAGGACGAGGAGGTGCTGAAGAGGGAGTGTCCTCACGTGGTGGTGGGAACGCCGGGCCGGATCTTGGCGCTGACTCGCAACAAGACTCTCAACCTGCGTCACATCAAGCATTTCATCCTGGACGAGTGTGACAAGATGCTCGAGCAGCTTGGTGAGTAAATGTGCCCTCCCATATATCCCCATATTTATCCACCCTAGAAAAACCCTAGAAAACCCTTTAACACTGTTAAAAAACAACTATTGGTGATGTACCTTGCATTTCTTCAGTATTTTCCTTACTCCCTTGGATTACTGGCCAAACGTAATAACTCCTGGAATGCATTGAACATCACAAATTGATGATATATAACAGTGTGAGAGGGGTGGAGTTTTTTCTTTTCATTTCCCATGTCATTCCTTATTTACTTTCTGTCTACTAATTCACTTTGTATGGCCGTTAACTGAGCGGGCACTGACCTGACTCACCGCTCTCTCCACCTCATTCAGACATGCGCAGAGACGTCCAGGAGATTTTCCGCATGACTCCCCACGAGAAGCAGGTCATGATGTTCAGTGCCACCCTGAGTAAAGAGATCCGTCCCGTCTGCAGAAAGTTCATGCAAGATGTAATTACGCCTCTCTCCTCGCATCCACAATGCCTCTTGTTGCTCCCTGCACACCTCCGCCGCTCCTCCCCCTGCTCTGCCACGCCCGCCGGAGCGGGGGGGCACGGAGCCGACGTGGCCTCACGACCTCCATGAGTCCAAGTTACGAGCGAGAAAGCAATTTCTCTCCATACTCCAACCGGCCTCGACAGTGATTGGGGAACGTGGGCAAACGTCGACCCACTCTCATGTCATGGCCCTTTAATGCAGTGAATGGCCAACGCTTGGTCACTCACTCAGCCTGAAAAAACCCAGCAGTTCCTTTGTTCTGCCTGACTTAAAGCTACAATATGCAACTTTTTGCCTTGAGGCAAGACATGTATTGTACAACCCTAGTCCCGCCCTCCCAGTGGTGGAAAGTAACTAAGTACATTTACTCAAGTACAGTACTTAAGTACAATTTTGAGATACTTGTACTTTACTTGAGTATTTCCATTTGATGCTACTTTATACTTCCACTCCACTACATTTCGGAGGGAAATATTGTACTTTCTACTCCACTACATTTATTTGACAGCTTTAGTTACTTTTCAGATGGAGATTTGACACAATGGATAATATAACAAGCTTTTAAAATACAACACATTGTTAAAGATGAAACCAGTGGTTTCCAACCTTTTTGGCTTTTGACGTCTTCCAAAAAGCAGTGTGTAGTCGGGTCACATTTCAGATGTCTATGAGTTGTTAACAGCTCCACCAAATAGTGATTTTTCCCTCTAAACCTCACATGGTTTCATTTCAATAAATGTTCAAATGATCCAATATTTCAGCAAAAATCAAAGATTAGAGAAAAAGTCCAAAAACTGAAAACAGATTTGTGTATCAGAACTTTGTTTTTTCTTCTTTCCTCTCCCATTAATCATCTCACGACCCCTCAGATTTATCTGGTGACCCTTTGGAGGGGCCCGAGCCCTAGGTTGGGAACCACTGGACTAAACTAGCTAACATGCTGCTTACACACTGATGCTTCAGTATTAATAATCTAATGATGTCATATATAATCAAATATCAGTCAGAGGGACCAAACCACTACTTTTACTTTAATACTTTAACTACATTTTGCTGCTAATACTTATGTACTTTTACTTAAGTAGGATTTTTCATGCAGGACTTTTACTTGTAATGGAGTATTTTTATTTTTTAGCTTTGCAGTTCTTTCTTTTCTTACTGCTTTCCTCCATTGTTGTTGCTGCTATGGCTTCCCTGCTCTGTGGTTGCTAGCCCATCTTGATAGCCACATCCAGCTCACCACTGGCCACGTCCATTCGACACACCTACAGCAAATGGTATTTACCCCAAGATGTCCCCAAAATCATTGAAAAGACAATTTCAGGCACACCTATTTAGGCATTAACACGCAGAGTCACAGACTGATAACGTATAATGCATCCTATTAATTCATTGATATTTTAATGTCAAAAAGTTGCATATTGTAGCTTTAAGTTCAAATTACAATATTGCACATTTGCTATGCAAATGATGCATCATTTAACATCACTACACTCTTGGCTTTTGGTCAGGAGTCATAATGGGCTGCAGGTTTACTGTTCTGGTTGCCCACATGGCGAAAGGCAACCATGAGCTCGTCTCCCTGGCTCCCTGACTAAATTCCTCATTTTGAGGCCAGGCTGAAAGAGTTAAAGAACTGCTGCTCGACACATTCAGCTCTCCACTGCTAGAACCTTGTCCCCACTGCTCTAGAAATGAAGATACACAAAGTTCATCATTTGGCATTGCTTACTCAACAAATTTAGGGTACAGTTTGTCCACATCATGATTTAAGTATCCAGATAAGAGCTATTTTAAACTGCAGTGTACCGGACACAGGAGCAGGACCACCTTGCCCTCACTGCTTTAGCACTGATACCATCAAACCTTTGCATTGTCATTTATGAAATAACATAATCAAACAAAAACATGTAGCCTCTAGGTAATCATGTAATTTTGCAGAGCAAAAGCTATTAGTCATAATAGCTGAACTGTCAGGTTTCGTTATGAAGGAAAGCTCTGTTATCTTGGCAGGGAAACCACATCTCTGCTCCAGGTTTCTCATAAGCCCTGTAGTTAATAGGCAAGGTCTTCCTTGAGCTGTAACGTTGGGTAATGTACAAATCCCTCCAAGGAGAGAAAAGCTAATAAGAAAATATAAAGCATTATCACAAATAGAATGACCATGGCTAGGCTGCTTGTAGGAAGACTGACAGAGCTGAGCCCCTGAGGGTGAACCACACCACGACCTGCTCATGGGGCTTCTGCAGTTAATTACTTTTCCAGCAAAGTGAACAGTGCACTGAAATTGCCTGAGTCCGCCAGTCTTGCCAGAACGGCGCTATAACCTCTTTGTCAGCCGTGTCTACTTAAATGGAGTTGAAATAACTGCCTCAAGATAGACTAATAACCTAGTAGACACCCCAGCTCCAGGTTGCAAAGGAAAATTGAAGCAATCTTACAGTCCAGGCGTCACACAGTGTCCAACTGATGGCAGACATGAAGCTTCTCTAAAGCTGGGGATACACTAGACAACTATTGCCCCGATTTTAGCCAGGATTCACAATCGGGCCGAGTCTGTCCTGGTCTGTGCTAGTCTGCAGATTTTGGGGCAGTCGGCATGGCCAGTTGGCACAGAAAATCTATAAGTGTATGAGGGGAACAGACTCTAATCTCTTGCCTCCCGAAGCGACTACGATTATATCAAACATGTTTGATTTTTACAAGCGGAATCCGGACACAGTCGGGTAGTGTGTACTCGTCAACAACTCAAATGCAAATGGATCCCGTCAATAGCCAATGAAAAACTATGAAGCTATGCCATAACAAGCCAATACGGTGTTTAGCCCACACCAAGGAGCAATCAACTAGTTAATTCTTCATACAATAAATTTATAGATAGGCCTACCAATCTTTCTGGTACCAAGGCACACAGGAAAAAAATAGCCTACAGGGAAGACTCAATTATCGATTACACAAAACCTTGGCTGCCAGATGCCGATTTTAGACCGCAAAGTCAGGTTTTCTAATTATTATTTATTAGCCTACATGTCCGGTTGGTAGTCCTGACCGGACAGTGTAAATGCGCAGTCTGTTTTGCAACATAATCGTAGCCAACATCGCCTACAAACGTTCTCAGCGCCCACTTCATAGCTTTGGCTCCATTATGCAGCAACAGGTATTTGATTCACAGTGCTGCTCACCTGCAGCTCCTCTGCGGTCCATACTGCCCACGTCTGCCCTTCCACAGCTTTATGTAAATGCGTTGTGGGTCTGTGTATTTTTTGGTCATTCTATTTTCCTCCCTCTCTGCTTCTGTCTCTCTCCTTTCCGCTTTCCAGGCCTTGATGGTGCTGAAAGACGCACAGCTCTATATTCAGGTTGCAATCCCAAAATGGGCTTATTTAATTTTTGTTATTTTATTTTTCTGTTTTACAAAGGAGAAAGGGAAAAACAAGTCCTTTGTAAATGTTGTATCTGCCGTTTCTCACTAGGAAAATGGACAATGCCTTTTCATTTTTTATTTTCTGTTTCTAAAAAGAAAATAGAATGGCCAAAAAATACACAGACTGTTTTGCTCTCTGTTTCTTCCTTTATTCCATGCAGATGGTGGCGCAACAACAACAGCAAGCTCTAGACCCATAAAAATGTATAATGTGAATTTATATCACAGTTTGGTGCGTTCAGTTTGGTTCAGTTGCAGTGACAAGTCGAGTAGTGTGTGATCCCTCATCTGGCATAGTCAAGTGTCTGATCCCCAGTTTGTCAGTCATCATAAAAAAATCTGCAGAAACCAGTCGGTTAGTGTATATGCCCAGTCTTTTCATAATCTGTTGTGTGGTGTATCCCCAGCTTTAGATAGTGGCGCTTAGCAGAAGACAGGAAATCAATGTAGTGTGAAGAAATAAGAAGTGATAGCAGCAAGCTATAATATCTGAAAGAATGGTGTAGGCAAATGATGAGATCATAAAGAATAAAAATGAAGAGAGCAAGTACTGGAAAAAATATTCAATTTACCATGGTTGCTAGAATATCAAGAAAAAGAACATCAGCGGATGATGAGATTAAAATCAATCTGAATAGACTCAGTTGGACTGATTGCTGTAAACAACTATATACTGTAGATGCCTCAGGAAAAATGTTTGAGTCCACCCAACACTCCTAAAATGAAATTACACAATTTAGTAGATATTTTGTCATTACTCTTATCACAAGACACATACTGTATGTACACATAACCTTACGATAGTTTGAACAATACTATTGACACACATAATATATTACACACACAAATAACACAAAACATTTTTTTAAAGTATTCACAAAAAAAAACTTGACTGACTGACTTGACTGAGAATGATTGGAGTGGACTAATGAGTGAGTGGATTAAGTGTGTTGATTGTGTCTCAGCAACATAGTGCTTTGAACCATGTTTCTGTTACCTTTCAAGTTGTGCATTTTATATATAGTGTTAGCATTTTAGTATTATGGTAAACAACAATCAGTTGAAGCTCTGTAAGACTTAGAATGATTCCGCATTTTCAACCGATAATTCCACGTGTTGTTGGAATATAGCAGCTCCAGATTGATGCTGTTTTTGTTTTATTGAGACGGTTCCCTCATTCTTTAATTAGACATACCTTCAAGAGGCAGACAGAAATCAGTGCGAGGATTGATGCGTCTGTTTGGGTGTGTGCTGTGAACTTGTATCGATCTAATCTTAGCCGGAGCAGCCGTAGTAATCACAGGGAACACGATGTCTCATTTTGTGAGGAATAGAAAGAAGATTTTGCAGTAGATTTATTGCGTTGTCGTGTTAATCTCCTCCGCATTAGACCCAATCTGTTTAGTGTCTTTATGGTGGTTGGGTGTGTTTGTGTGTGTGTGTATGTGTGAGGTTGTGGGATGTTGACACTTGTGTTTTTGGGAGGGATGGGTTTCCTCCTAACTACCCTCCCCACCCCCCCAAACCCTTCCCTCTTTCTACCTCCTCTGTTACCTGTCCTCCGCGGGTATCCTGGCACTTTCTCTTACTCTTTTCTATGTCCTCTTTCATTTCGCCCTCTCACCTCAACTGCTGCCACATGGGACCATTCCTTTTTTTTTTTATACATTTCTCCCTATAACCTGTACATCATGAATCTCAAACTGTTGTATATCCCTGCTAATTTACCCTGCAAAAATGACCTCATTGCCTGATACCTGAACCATCTCCTCCTCCTGGATATCACCCTGTCTAACCTACTTACATAAACCACACCTCCACATTCCCTTTCTCCTACGTCCCTATCCCTTCCTCCCATCTTCTCATTCCCCCTTAACCCTTTCCAACTCCTGCCT
This sequence comes from Centroberyx affinis, assembly GCF_046629955.1. Taxonomy (NCBI): domain Eukaryota; kingdom Metazoa; phylum Chordata; class Actinopteri; order Beryciformes; family Berycidae; genus Centroberyx; species Centroberyx affinis. Next base: position 54,689 of record NW_027280689.1, on the reverse strand, counting down.
GCTCCAGCCAATGGAAATCTTTGTGGACGACGAGACCAAGCTGACGCTCCACGGGCTGCAGCAGTATTACGTCAAGCTGAAGGACAACGAGAAGAACAGGAAGCTTTTTGACCTCTTGGATGTGCTAGAGTTCAACCAGGTACTGGTTTAAAATCTATTTTATATCCATGGGGTGACAGGAAGTTGTGGAAGAGTTGGGAAGGAGAGTTCTGATTTATGCTGCATTCACGTCACAGGGGGAATAATCGTTGCAACGACTCGGGAGAGTTCACACATAGAATTGAATTTGAAGCTGTCAAAATGCCATGATTGAAGTTCTCTGTAGACTTTGGTTGCTGCTGATCAGCTTTTTCACAATCAACACACACGCTGATACATGTGAGTTCATGTTTTACAGCAAACCAAACATTGCAGTGTTAACCACAAACCAAAAATCTAGCAAGTAGTTGTGTCCAGCCATGGCATTTGATACATAAGAGTTCCAATCACAAATGTGACTTTTTATTTTTTTATTGGTTCTGTTTTAAATTAATATGTTGTTCCCTACACTTGACCACAGGTATTTCCTATTTGGTGACGTCAGAATTCAGAAAGTCTGAGAAATCAGGACCCATCGCCAAACCCCGATTTGACAAGGATCTTTGTTCTAGACAGGAAGGACACTTGAGATGTTTCTTGTGGTTCTTGCCCATAGTTTATTTTGCACTTACAACAGCAACAAAACACAACATTAAGTTAAGCACCACTGGGTCTTCAGCCACACTTTGCCCAGCCAACCTTACCTCCCCTTGGGGCTGAGTCGACAGTCTGTAAAGTTAGTATCCTTTTTAGGCTTAGGCGTACAGGTGTGCTTTCTTGGTTCAGTGAGACGGGTACTTAGCCTCCCACTGTGATAGCTTTTGGCTGCAGCTTTACCTCCTGGGATAAAACGGTCCCCAGCTCATTTTTCGATGGATTGGTCTCGGGGACAAAAGGGAGAGAGAAGTTAGGGGAATGCAGGAGTGCTGCCCCACAGAAGGCCTGTTTCATTCTTTCAAATGGTACTTGGCATTGCTCTGTCCACTGGACCGGATCTGAGACTCTTTTCCAAGTGAGGTTGGTCAGTGGGCTGGTCAGTTTTGAGAAGTCGGGGATGAAGCGCCTGTAGTAGCCGGTCAGTCAAAGAAACCACCTTACAGACTTGGGTCAAAGGCAAGACGGAATGGCTACTATTTTATGTACCTGAGGGCGGACTTGCCTGCAGCCCACGTGGTACCCTGGATACTGTACCTCCCTGATCCAATCGTTTAGGTTGGCTGTGAGCGCTGCCCGCCTCAAGAACTCCATGATGGCCCTCAGATGCTGCATATGCTGCTGCCCGCTGTCGCTATAGATGATGATATCGTCTAAGTAGGCAGCAGCATATGAGCCATGAGGGTGCAGCTCCCTGTCCGTGAGTCGTTGAAACGTGGCGAGTGCCCCAAATTGGTACAAACTGTACGGAGTGGAGGCTGTCTTGTTCTTGGATTCTGGTAACAAGGGGATCTACCAGTAGGCCTTGGTTAAATCCAGTGTTGAAAAAACAACAACCTGTGCCCAACAGATCCAGCCGTTCATCAACCCTGGGCATGGTATAGGCACCAAACTTGCCCATTGCACCTGAGTACAAGGACAATGGGGCAACACAGGTCACTTTGGGACTCTTCTGTTTCTCCTGTTTTCAGCATCACCTCAAATTTCACCTGCACCACTTTTCAGGCAAACAATAGCATTGTGTCCGTACCACCTCCCCGGTAGGAGTCTCAATGTGGTGGTGTTTGAGGTTTGTGCATCCTGGCAGAGGCAAAAACACATCAAATACAGTGTACAAAGCTACTTACCAACCTTTCTCTGGCCCGGTGGGAAGATGGTCATCACAATGGACAGGTTCTGGATTGGATGACTTTGGTACCTCCGGTCCCAACTCCTCTCTCAGTTAGCATCGTGGCCAGAGAAACGCGGACCACCTCACTCCAGGCTTTCAGAAGATTGAGGTGGTAAATCTGCAGTGCATTGCCCCTGTCTGAACGTACTACCTCATAATTCACATTCCCCCCTTACCATTTTACCACAAATGGCCCTTGCCACTTGGTGAGTAATTTGGAGCTGGAAGTAGGCAGTAATACAAGTGGTTTATTTCCTGGTGAAAATTGTCTGAGCTGGCTGCCTCTGTTATACAGGTGCTATTGACGTCCCTGCATCTGGAGCAAATTCTCTTATGCAGTTGGACACAGTGAATGGATTTTTGCTTGCAGGTCCAGGATGTACTGAATCTCATTCTTGTTTAGCAGCACAACTCCTGATCCAGGCACCCGCCTAGACTACTGCAAAGCTCTTCTGGGCGGGCTACCCGCCTCTGCCATCAGATCTTTACAGCGCATTCAGAATGCTGCAGCCCATCTGGTGTTCAACCAACCAAAATTCTCTTACGTCATTCTCCTCTTCTAGTCACTTCACTGGTTTCCCATCTCTGCTCACATCAAATTTAGGACACTGGTACTACAGTGGCACGCCTACAGGGCAGTACATCGAACCACCCCTCCATATCTACAATCACTGGTCAGGTTCCAAACTCTGGCTTGTTCGCTCATCCCAGTCCTGGCTCTTGTCATCCCTGGCACCACAATGGTTGAACGAACTGAAAAAAGAATGGCTGAACCATTAATCATCTTTCGCTGGAGACTGAAGACTCACCTCTTCAGGTTACACCTGGACCCCACTTGAAATAACCTATCATGTAACAATCTTCTTCCCATTCTACTCTTAGTAAAAAAAATTAAAAAAAAAACTCTACAAATGCTACTTATGCCTATTAGCCTTAGCTGATGAAGACTGTGATATACAGTTGGTTTGACTACTGTTGACAAAATGCACTTACTGTAAGTCACTTTGGACAAAAGTGTCTGCTAAATGACAATGTAATGACTGCTCTCCCAGCTTTCTTTAATCATGTCCAAGGCACGTCTGTGTGTGCAACTGTACAGCAACTCAAAGGGAGGAAAATTCCCACTGCAAATAAAAGAAGGTTCAGCCATTTATCCCAATTACCGCTATCTTTGTGCATGAACTTATCCATTATTCATTGCACAAACCTGTTCAGAATCATTACTCATTGCCTTAAGTCTTTTATTGAAGTGATCCACAACCTGTCTGTCTGGAGGTGGTGCTTACTGGCCAATTCTTTTGAAAGGGACCTTGACTAAAGAGTGTAGGCATAATGGGGCTTTTAGGGTGGCCGGGGACTAGCTGACATTCACGACAGGTGGCGCACCACCTATGCACGTGTGAATGTCCGGCCAGTAGAAGCGGGTCATTAACCGGTTCAGTGTTTTATCCCTGCCAGGAGACCAGACATCGGGTTATGGTGAGAAAAGCATGTCCCAATGGCTTTTGGGAACCAACAAGTGGGCTATTTCCTCTTTTCTTTGAGTGTCACAACTCACTCTGTACAGTCTGTCCCAATCAAACAAAACTGGGTTTGTCTGTGCTTTGTCAGAGTGCACCAGTTGGCAGTTTTTATCACCTGGTCATAGGACTTCTGCCTGCAGCCACTGCTTGTACTCATCAGGGAGTGACGGGAAGGCTGGCATCCTCAACGCTTGGAACCGCCGTTGTGTCCGATGTCCGGTGTGAGGCCAAGCCGGTCCAGGATTGTCGCCTTTACCTGTTGGTAGTCTTGAGAGGATTCCAGCAAGCTGCACCTCCCCTGAGAGCAGGGCAAGCAGTCAGACACATTTGTCCTCTGGCCACCCACATCTACAGTATCTCAAAGATAGCAAGAAAGGCATCTGGGTCATCAGTAAGGCAAAGTGGGGAAGATGCGGAACCACCAAGGGTAGATTGTCCAGGGTGGCAACTTATGAGGAGAGCCTGGTCCTTGGCTTGGGTGTGACCATGATATGCAGCGTATGATGCTGTTGCTGCAACATGCTGAGTTGGCTGTCCTGCAGGCAGGCAAGGTTGGACAGAATTTGCAGCAGCAGAATCTCAATCTTTCCGGTATCGTGTTCTTCCATGATCCAGGGTTTCAATACCACTGTGACAACAAGGGTCAACATTCTAGACCAGAAGGACACTGGAGATCTCCCTTCTGGTTCTTGCCTGTAATTTATTTGCAACAAAACACAACATCAATTAAACACCACCAGTGTTTCCACCACTCTTGCTACCCCCTTGGGGCTGAGTTTGACAGTCTGTAAAGTAGTAGCCTTTTCAGGATAGGTGTGCAGTTGTGCTTCCCTGGTTCAATCAGATTGGCACATTTCACATGTAGATCACCCACCTCTCCACATACTGGGAGACATATACAGTATATAGGGCAAGGTTAATTTGGAGTAGGTGTGTCTCGTCCAGTTTAGCCACTCTCTACTATACTATACTACTCACTTTTACTACTTACTGGCTGAAAGCTGGGGTGAATGGTATTTTCTTGTGGTATTTACCGACTGAAAGCTGAAGTGAACAATATTTTCTAGTAGGAAACTCATATCTACTATCCTTCCCATGTGACGTGAATGCAGCATTAGTTGGAGAAAGCCAGTGTTTTCACACTCTAGTGCATTCCCATTTTCCTGTTTGCATTTGTGTACTTATTACAGTAAGCATGTTAACACGGATCAGGTTTAAGAATCCATTAATTCCTCATTTGGATGCGCAAATTGTGTACAGAAATGGCAACAGCTGAGTGAGTGCGTTCTGCTGTTCTCCAGGTGGTAATCTTTGTGAAGTCTGTACAGCGTTGTGTAGCTCTGGCTCAGCTGTTGGTGGAGCAGAACTTCCCCGCCATCGCCATCCATCGAGGGATGCCTCAGGAAGAACGGTAACCGAACTGAGCTCATCCAGGAAAATCAGAAATGTTTTGAAACTCCAGACCAACACTTAACAAATTTAAAATGTGCATGGTCATGGAATATTGTGGAATGTTGAGAGGTGTATTCTAGACTGTTAGGTAATATTCTCTGGAGAGGTCATTTTCCTACTTGTTTCACACATTCATTCCATTAGATAGTGTTTTTTGGCCCCACTAGAGTGGAAACCAGACTGTTTACCCCTTTAGAAAAACAGCATTAACAAACCAGGAAGGAAAAACAAATGTGTTAATCAGGCAGTTCCAACTATTTCACATGAATAACAAAATATTTTCATTTGTTTTTTATTGTTTGGAATGAAATGATTTGCCGTATACCTTCTACTTCTTCGTCTGCTGCCAAAATCAAATTATTAGTGGTTGCGTCTTGCATATTGAAGTCTTCTTTCTTGCATTGTTAGCAGATAGCAGGCTATGGTGGACTATAGAGGTTCACTAATTCCAGCCCTCCCCCTTCATTGCCTCCTCTAGTCTGTCTCGCTACCAGCAGTTCAAGGACTTCCAGAGGCGAATCCTGGTGGCCACCAACCTGTTCGGTCGAGGGATGGACATCGAGAGAGTCAACATCGCCTTTAACTATGACATGCCAGAAGACTCGGACACTTACCTACACAGGGTAGGCCTGAAACACCTCCCCACCACACACACACACACAAATACACTCATCCATTTAACCCCTGCTATGTCAATGGCCATTTACACCTGGTATTAAAATGAAATCTGTATCTGGATATCTAATACGGTTAAGCAAAGTGCATGTTAAAGCTGTACTAGGTAACATTTTTATGTCACATTCCAGCCATCTTAAGTAGGGCTGCAACGGAGAAGAGTGTCCCATCCCCTCTAATTGAGACACTGTAGATTCACCCTATTTGTCCAAATGAAATTCTGGTGTCAGTATGGCCACTGGTGGGAAAACTTCTCCACACAGGAAGTGACAAATCAAAACTTAACAGTACCTAACCCTAACCCTAACCCTAAATCCATGGTGATCAAATACACTCAACTCAACTCAACTCAACTTTATTTATATAGCAGCTTTCATACAAGCATGCAGCCCAAAGTGCTTCAAAAATAAAGTAAAAACCAATGATTAGAACAAAAAAATTAAGGCTATAACATTACTCCAAATTAAAAGCCAGATTAAAAAGATAGGTCTTTAATTTCCTTTTAAAAATACAGAGAGAGCTTGCCATTCTAATATCCAGAGGCAGTGAGTTCCACAGTTTAGGGGCATAAAAACAGAAGTGCTTTTATGGGCCACATAAGGAAAAGTGGTGGAGGACCTTAGTGATCTGGCTGGAACATAAAATGAAAGAACATCTCTGATGTAGGGAGGATCAGGGTCATTTAAAGCTTTATAAACAAGTAAAAGAACTTTAAAATCAATTCTAAAAGATACAAGTAGCCAGTGCCGTGTCTTAAGCAGTGGGGTCATGTGATCCATTTTATTTGTTTTGGTTAAGACTCTGGCCACAGCATTCTGAACTAGCTGTAGTTTTCTTATAGACTTTTTAGGTAAAACAGTAAAAAGGGAATTACAATAGTCTAAACAGCTAGTAATAAAAGCGTGAGTGAGTATTTCAGCATCTTTCTGAGTTAAAAAAGGTCTGACTAAGGTGAAAAAAGGATGTTTTAATGACCTTGTTAAAATGAGAATTGAGAATGCACTGCTCAGAGAGGTGTTATAAAACTGATTCAGTTCCAGAGGGCCGGAGAGGAGATGTACTGGAGGTCCACGGTCATGACGGGCTGGGTCGATGGTTTTCCAGTCCCAAAAACACAAGATGCTCGGGCTTAGAACATTGAAACAGCCTTGTGGTCAGACATACCCAGGTCATAGACCCGCCGGTGGTTTATGGGTCTGAATCGCTGATAACCAGGTTGAGTGTGTGTAGGGACAAGCTGCCTCAGGTTCACACATTCCATGAGACTAAAGCTCAGAGTGACATGAGGGAGTGTCAACAGCACAGTGAGGCACAGAGCTGAGTATCGTTAGGATTTTGCCGTCTCCGGTGCTATTTCCGATTCTCCTTAGAAGTTGCCGGAGACTATTTCTGTAGAGTTCCAAAAAACGGCAAACAATTACCCTAAAATGACTCCAAACAGCTTGTGCAGCACAATCCAAGTGTTCGGAAGCCAAGCGATCGCACTGTCTGTCCAAAAGTCCAATATTTACTGCATTATCGCCTAGATTTTTCCTCGCTCACAAGGCTCTGGCCACTCTACAGCAATCTGGCGGAAGTCTCGGTGCCTTCAAATGCTCCTTGTAAGCTTGTCGTTCCAAGATCGAAAGTCGTAAAGACAACTCGACGCATAATCAAGTACTTTTAGTGAGAAATACAAAAAAAAAAAGAAATAACCCCTTTTTTGATGACTATTATAGAAGCCAAGTGGTAGAGAACTACTTTGGAAAATATTTGCATCAGTTTTGTAATTGATGTTTGTAATTTGAGTTTATTGGCTAAAAGTTATACGTGACACCTAAAACTTAAGCAAAGAGTGAGAGTATCACATCTTGGCATCTTCTTATTTGTACTTGCCACTTGCCACTTTATCGGGTGGTTCAGTCGCGCTCTACCCGTAATTCCAATATTTCCGACAGCATTTGAAGGCAGCGTCTGCCTGCTGCTGTTGTGACTGTTGGCAAGGTCCAGAACAAGTGCGGAAAATCTTTTGGACCCACAGTCCACTCATTTGGCTTCAGAACTATTGTTTTATGCTGCACAAGCTGTTTGGAGTCATTTTATGGTCTTTTTTTTTTTTTTTTTTTTTTTTTTACTGTTTTTTGGAACTCTAAAGAAACAATCTCCAGTAACTTCTGTTGTTCTGAGGAAGGGAAGGCTGCCACGGAGCTGTGCTTGCAAACTCACTGTATGTTATACTGACTCACAAACTTCGCTGGTGGTTTTTGACTGACATGAGGGAGATTAGATAATAACAAATTACGTCATTGTTTGCGATTGACACTGGAGAAGCATCCAGCTCTTCAACATAAATGATCAATCAGAGGTATTGTTAGTGCGGTGGCTTATTGATTCCGGTGAATTAGGCAATTTGGAAATTCTCAAAGCCCAGCCATAGGGATGACAGAATGTGGACAGAATACAGACAACCAGAACGCATGTAAGTACCAGGTGTAAATGCACGGGCATGATTGGATCGTTCATTACCCAGACTGCATAGCAAGATACAGATGGCTTTGTAATGCCAGGTGTAAACGAGGCCCGTGTGTTCTCCAGGTTGCCAGGGCGGGCAGGTTCGGCACCAAGGGCCTGGCCATCACCTTCGTGTCGGACGAGGGCGACGCCCGCACCCTCAACGACGTCCAGGACCGCTTCGAGGTGAACATCAGCGAGCTGCCCGACGAGATCGACATCTCCACCTACAGTAAGAGCTTTCATTCACTACTGCTTATTATCTTAAGGTCGTAAAGTGGGAATTTAGGGTATCCGAGCAGCTTTAAAAATGTCTTTATTAAAATGGCTTTAATACATTAAAACAAAGGTCTTAGTTTTTCACCATGCAATGCAGGTATATCTTTAAGTTTCATTTTGATGCAGCTATAAAAGTAGATATTGGTATTGACATATTCTTTACATTCAGTGATATTTATTCGAAGGCAGAGTTTGAAAATAAGGCAAATACCAGCAATAGTGTTGGTGTTAAGTTTCTTATGGTAACACTTTACAATAAGGGTCACTAAGTTACGGGTTAGTTAATGCTTAATAAACGTTAACTAACCCTTAATTAACAGTTAACTAATGTGTCTGGTAATCATTTACTAATGGTGTTCATGTTAACTAAGGTATTCATTTATACATTATTTAATAGTCATCTTTATAAACTATTAAATAATGTATAAATTAATACCTTAGTTAACATGAACACCATTAGTAAATTACACATTAGTTAACTGTTAATTAAGGGTTAGTTAATGCTTATTAAGCATTAACTAACCCTTAACTTGGTGACCCTTATTGTAAAGTGTTACCTTCTTATGTTGCATTACATCACTGCACACATGCATGTCCGCCCTTAGATTAATACAGAACAGGGTTAATACAATATGACAAACATGGTGGACTTCATGTCCTTATTCTGCGTATTTGTTCAGTCAGAAATAGGCTGGCTTTTCTTTTTGTGTTGTCGTTAAATTGGTAAATTAAATTAAACTCCAGGTAGCAGTAAAAAGGTCTCGAAAAGTCTTAAATTTGCCTGTCTGAAAGCTGCAGATACTCTAATTGCTTGTATCACTTGGGGGGGGAAATAAATAGTGTTTCCCCGTGTGTTTAAGTGTTTAATGGTCTGTGAACCAATACCTCACCACTAACCTTCACTTTGTCTCTCTCCCTGCAGTCGAACCGACACGATAGAGACAAGACGGATGATTCTGTGCATTTTGCAGACGCTTTGTTTTGTATTTGCAATTTAACACTAATGATAGATGCAGTTTAAGTCTTTATATCAAATTGGACACATCAAACAGCAAATATTTTCCTAATCCTATGACATCATTTGCTTTTTGAAAGAATAAAACCGGACATGGGATTGTGGTGTAGCACCCTCTGCAGATAGAAGCGAGGATGTTTCTGAGAACTGACTTTTTCCTTGCCGTTTGTTAAGTGATGTTATTTTGTTTTATTTATCTTAAGTTTCTAATCTCAGTACTTGTCACTGGATATTTAATTTTGATATTTAATTTTGTTGTCTTATGAAGCACGGAGAGCTTGTTTTATAGATGTGTTGACTAAGTTTACTTGTTACCAGAGGTTGTTCCTAGGACTGAAAAGAGGGAAATGTGTGTAGGGAATGACAAAATCCTGTTCAGTACTGTGTGGATTAAAAAATATATGTTTTTTGGCTGAGAAATTGTCTCTCTCATTCTTGATCCAGCTACAGTTTGGTTTGACATGCACTAAATATTTGACTGTGATGTCAGTTTGTTTGCTCTTTATTCGCTATGGATATAAATATTAACAAACAGCTAGAAAAGGGATTGCACACTGATATCCTGCCAGCTTCACTAAGTACATGCAGACAACCTTCCTTCTGAAATACTTTAAATTCATGTCATCACACAAATTTAGGGTTTTCACTTCAGGTAGATTTCTCATCTGAAAAGTCAATTTCCTCTTATCAAGGTCCTATGTAAATGTCTCGGCTGAGCCTCATTTAATTTCTCCATTGCCTCTACTCTGGACTGAGGGTGTTCAAATCAGGCAACTTCATGTTTGTGAAACAGGAAGCAGGGCAGGAATCCGACAGGATGACAACTGAAGGGAAGCAGGGAGAGATAACTGCCTATCACGGGTCACTTTGCTTAATATAAGCACAACCATGTTTATATTTTTCCATGAACATTATGCAGTGTAAGGCAGTGATTCTCAACCATTTTCATATCATGGACCCCTGCTTTAGTCCACATTAGGGCCACGGACCCCCATTTGATGACATTTTATCTCTTGAACCCAAATCTGAGAATATTTTTATTGTCAGATATGATTTTGTCCAGAATTCCATGACTATCTGTATTGTAGGTAGAGAGATAACAGAGAAACTATGATCAAAACAGTCATTCTTCTACATTCTCTAATTGTGTTAACTTCTTGTAAATTAAATAATGGTGAAGTTTAATTCATCAATTTGCTGGGGACCCCCTGGAACCCCCCTCAAGAACCCCTGGTGGTCCCCGGACCCCACGTTGAGAACCACTGGTGTAAGGATTATACAGCTGAATAAATGCCACCGATGAAAAGAGGGACTCCCTACACATGTGGACAAATATCAAAATAGTCGATTTTATTTGCAATGTATTAAAGTTATAAACACGTCAGGCAGTGGTTTTACACATCACCATACAGACATGGGAATCAGTCAGTCAAATCTTGTGGATAATCTCCCAAAGCTGAATACAGTACAATGATTACCATTTATCCAACTCTTGGCCACTCGTAAGAATTCTCATTGCAGAAACAAATAAAAACCACAAAAACAATCATTGGTTTTTCAACAAACCTAACCTTAACAAACCGTGGTTTGGATGTCCTGTAATTACAACTCGCCCTGTGTTGGGCTTCATGGTGATACTTCAACAAAATGTCAGACCCAGTGACGTTTGAATCTCAAGTCATTTGCAACATGGCAAACTTGTTAGAACTCATTTCAAGGACATCCCAAAATAGCCTTACTGATAATCTGTTTAATCCTTCATATACATAGTATTTCTTTTAAGTAAAAACAACTTCCTCTTATCTACTTTGACACCAAGTTCGTTCACTCGCAGTGAGCGGTGTACTGGAAATGCAGATTCTTCCACCCACCCAGAAAGGAGAGAGCAGCCGTAGAAAATGGACTTCGTCTCTCCTTCGGCATCTGCTACTGTTAGGGAATGAAACAAAAGCGATTCTCTTCAGCCATCAGATTGATGGAATTCAAGTTGGGCTACTCAGAAAAGTTTTAAGACGTTAACATTTTTCAAAAATAAAAAGACCTTCCAAGACCAGCTCGAGCAGGAGATCGGCCGTAACGCAGGCCCGTTTCTCTGTGGTTTCGTTTTGTGTTGTGCCCTGTCGTCGCATCGCTTTCAAGGCCCATATTCATAAATTATCTCTGAATAGCAGTGCTGATAATTAAAGGAAAACCCCACCCTTGGACGCTTCTGCTGTTAGATATCAATGTGTGATGTTCAGTATATTCAAAGGAGGTATTTTGTGGTGAAGTGCTGTAATTTACTTTTTTGGTGTATCCACTTTCCCTCCACCTGCATATGAAAAGATCACCTATCACCTAAGAGAGTGATTTCCTACATTTCCCAAAATGACTTTCACTGCTTATTCTAAACCCAACATGACTATGTCTATTGAGGCTATTGTCAGTGGAGAAATTGGTCTCTCTGCCTCTTCTACGATGGATTTCTCTCTGTAGGATTGTTGAACCTCGGTGCAAAATGGCAGATCTAGAAAGAAGCCCGCGCTCTTTGATTCTGAGGGACTGACACCAAAACATTTTTAAGATCGCTAGGGCTGCAACTAACGATTATTTTCATTGTCGATTAATCTGTTGATTATTTTCTCGATTAATCGATTAGCTGTTTGGTCTATAAAATGTCAGAAAATGGTGAAAAATGTGGATCAGTGTTTCCCAAAGCCCAAGATGACGTCCTCAAATGTCTTGTTTTGTCCACAACCCAAAGATATTCAGTTTACTGTCATAGAGGAGGAAAGAAACCAGAAAATATTCACATTTAAGAAGCTGGAATCAGAGAATTTTGACTTATTTTTCCTAAAAAATTACTCAAACCGATTAATTGATTATCAGAATAGTTGGCGATTAATTTAATAGTTGACAACTAATCGATTAATCGTTGCAATATCACAACGTGACGTCAAGTTGTCTACATTTGGCGAATTATTTGCAGGAATAAGAAAAATACACCAATCAAAATGGAGCCAAAAATGCAAGGTACATCACCAATAGCTGTTTTTAACTGTGTTTAAGTGTTTTCGGGTGGATTTTTCCTTTGAAAAAAAAGTTGAAATGAAGTCTTTGTGAGGTGTATGACCCTGAATCAGCACCCTATTTTAGAAATTTTATGAAAACAGGCCTGTTGTCTACGCTCATAAACGTAAGGTTTTCCCATCCTGTCCTGCATCCTGTCCCAACTCCACTGACGTCCAGCCCCTTCTGCTTTGCTCAAGTTCCTTCATTAACCCATTGCGTCTAACTATATTCTTTGGTTTGAGAGGGTGTTCCTCTTGAGTAAGGCTCTCTCCCCTCTTCAACACCATTCACATTATAGTCTGGATTCCAATCTCTCAGCTCCAGCTGACGTCGTACTGCGTCCAGCCCTCCGGCGGGGCCAGGAACACCCTTCGGCCCCGGGACAGGAAACTGACGATGCCTCTGTAACCTGTACGAGGAACCCCCGATTTCAAGTCGTCCATCACCCCTAAATTTCGAGCGAAGACCTTAAAACTGTCCCGGCTGGAATACTGCACCCGGTATGGACCCGTTCCCCTTAAACTGCCCCCTTGTTGTAGGTCCTCGATCTTCACCAGCGGAGCACTGTAAACCTCTTTAACAAAGTCTTCATCATACTTCTTCTTTAGCAAATAAGACAAATCCTGTTTGGTAAAAGGCACAAAATCAGTGTTTAGCTTAATGTAGCGCAGGTACTGGTCAAAGAATTGACCTAAACTGACGCCTTTGCGGCCGAAGGTGATAGTCCGCGAGATCTCCGGCCGGATGCAGGACCGATCCTTGCGCTGCTCCGGCTGACGCATCCAGTCGTCCCAGAACGCCGAGGGCCACTTGGGTTCCAGCTCGTCCCACATGTCCTTCAGGAGCATCCAGCCCAGGCCGGGGAAGAAGTCTGTCCTGTAGAGGAGCTCGGCCTTGCCCGGGTCCACCAGGGCGTCCCTGCCGTTGTCGTTCCAGGCGGAGACGCACCACAGGGTGGGGTCGTCGCGCAGGATCGGGTAGAGAGCTCGGAAATACTCGAAGAAATCTGGCGCTACCTGTGTGAGGGAAAAGAGAAGACACAATGAGGTGCTGGCACTTCAAAATCGTACAGAAACACGACTAAGGCTTTGTTTCCGATCTTTAGTTCCGACTGTCCACACTGTTATTTGCAAGTGAGCATGTCGGATTTGTGTGTTCAGGTAACGTTAAGCTATCTGCATTGGTTGCCATGGTAACAAGGTCGCCGTGTGTACGTAGGGTAACTGCCGGCACGTTTTCCAGATACGAAACCAAAACAAAAAACTGGAATCGAACACGCGTCTCCCAATTGAGGGAACGCTCCACAGCGCACTTTTACCCACGTGACCGAAAGTGGTGAACAGAGCGTAGAGCAATGGATGGCATCTTTATTGACCTATTTTCCCCATAGCCATCACTTTGACAGCACTCGTTCATCTCACAGGCCACGGGTCTATCATGGATTTGAAGTTTTAGTCAGACCCACGGGGCTGTTGACAGTAAGAAGTGTTGCCTGCTTTAAGTGCCCTTTAAATCTGTCAAGTTGAAAAGATCGGCCAAACCAAACAGGGAAAACTAGTCCCTGATTTGTCAGTGACAAAAAATGTGAGTAGAGAACAGTTACATAAGTTAACCCAGATGTTCCCTTCTCAGTTGCAAACTTGCTGCTTTAAAGGGCAAAGTTTCTCCCTAAAACTGCTGCTTTAAGTCAACAGTTATTCTAAATTTCATGCAACTTATTTCTGTTGCTGAAGCAGTTTTTACCCAAATCTGGGATTACAGCTGTCCGTTTTGTATTTGATGTGGATTCTCTGTCCCAATTATCAGTTACTCCCTCTGTTTTACTTTCCTAAACAGTTCCAGCATTATCGAGTTAGAGAGTTTTTGCTCGTTTCCTGTATCCCCTTACTCTTTTACATCACTATAGATTGTTATCCAGCGCTTTTATCACATTAGGAGATATTTGAAAAACAATTAAAGAGGAAGGTAAAATATCAGAGTAAATGTAGAGTTACTCCCATCTTGCTTGCAGGAAGTTAGCTATTGGTTGAAAGATTTATTTTGGCCCGGAAAACAGGAAAATCAGACACATATTGAACCAGAAGCAGTATCTTCTCCCTTCTTGTTTACAACCAGAGATCAGATTTGCGTGTATTCATATGAAACGGTGAACGCGATTGCCAGCCTCTTGTTCACAGCGATGAATTACCATTACCGACTGAATTAGAAGGCTCCAGAGTTGGTTTTCTAATTTGTAGGAGTAGTAGCTAAAAATGTGTTTTGGACAATATTCAAAGTGACGGAAAACACTAACATGCGCATTGGACTCAGCATGACCCATGGAATTATGAGGAAAAAGAATTTTGTTTCTAATTTTGTTTGAACCCATCTGCTAAGTTTGGTTGCTGTAGCTCTTACGGTTTCTGGGATCAAGATACTTTTAGGACAGAAGAAGAAGAATCCTTGTAATTCCAATAGGGTTCCCATCATGTGTATCTTTGTAAGGACATTTGGTGTACAGAAGTACGAGAACTAATATGATATGCATGGTATAGAATGGCTCTGAATGGACACTACACTGGGCCTTGAGAGGACACCCCAAGTTTAACTTGGGTAGTGACTGCAATGTAATCACATAGTATAAATGGGTTAGTGCTTCAGTAGTGACTGTAAAGCAAAATTGAAAGAGGAAAATGTTTTCAATAATGTCCACTGCAGACAAATGTGGAACATTATGGGACCGGCTCCAGTCATTATTAACCCAAATTTGAATTTGCGCCAGATATAATTACACCTTTCCCATAAAAAGGCCATTTAAGTCTACGGAAAGTGCTGAGCAGTCAGAATGCCTTAAAGTGCTACTGGGCTTGGCCTGAACACTTAATGCTTTAATAAAGGACGGGGTGGATGATCGTCTTATTAAAAGCTGCATCTCTGCGCATGTGGAGTGCATCACTATAAACACTATGCAATCTGAGTCTTGACGCAAGTCCCTGCAAACTGCACACTTAACATTAACATAAGATGAGATGAAACTGTAATGATCCCTCAGGGGATACTGGAAAGTTGCAGCAGAAGATAATAGGATACAGCAAAGAAAAATGGATTAGAAGTAGAATGGGGAATGTACGGAAAATCTACAAATGTACGGATGAAAGTATAAAACATTTTGGATTCCAGCATTAAGAGGGTGTGCAAAATAGCAGCAAGAATGTGAATGTGTGCAGTATAAAAAGTGAAAAAAAAAGACAAAAAATATCAATATACATTCAATTGAACAAATGAGAGGAATATGATGAAATACAACATATACAAATGTGCTGGTATTCATGTAAGTGCAGAAAATGATCAGACTTATTGCCTTACCATGCATTCACACTGCAAGCAACACAATCAACAAGTCACCAGAAGTCCAACCAATCAGATTTCAACACTTCATTTTTTCCCTACCAATGCAATTTACTTTGATGAACAATAGTTCTCCCAATACTCTACAATTTAGGAATAAACGTCTCAAAATGATGTTTGGAGAACATGATTGTTAGGGTTGATGCTAAGCTCTGAAGTCATTTTATTGGGTTTTTTTCCTTTTGTTTTCAAATAATGCTGCCTCATTAGCACTTGCCAGCTAGCTATGTCAACTCATCAAAATTATGTAACGTTAAGAAAGGAAATACCAAAGCAGTGAAAAATACACGATTTGCCTGTTCAAAAGTAGCTGCAGACCACTGTCTATTCTCAACCTTTTCCATATCAAGGACCGCTAATTTAGTCCACATTAGGGCCACGGACCCCCATTTGATGAGATTTAGTCTCTTGGACCTAAATCTGAGAATATGTTTTTTGTTAGATATGATTTTGTCCAGAATTCCATGACTGTATGTACTGTAGGTAGAGAGATAACAGTCAAACTATGATCAAAATAGTCATTCTTCTACATTCTCTAATTGTATTAACTTGTAAATGAAATAATGCTGAAGTTTAACAATTCATTAATTTGCTGGGGACCCCCTGGAACCACCTCAAGGACCCCTGGTGGTCCCCGGACCCCACGTTGAGAACCACTGGTCTAGATCAGTAGTGGGCAATCATGCCATGGAGGGCCGAGAGTCGAGAGTATAGCACACCTTCAACCAGAGAGAAGAAACTGAACCGACTGCAGTGTGAATGCATGGTTATTTATAAGTGGGAATGTTACTACGGATGAGAGTATGGAAGTCCAAAGGGTCAAGAGTTCTTACCTCTAGGTCATCCTCCACTATGACCACAGTGGACTGGGAGAAGGTGTTGAACACTTGGTTGAGAGCCCAGCGGTAATGTCTGGAGATTTTGTAGTAGCCCTGGAACTTCCTGTGCTCCGGCCGGACCCTGATGTCAGATAGGTCCGGCTGTCGGATGTGAGTCACCTGATCGCCGTACGAGCCGATCACGCGGGCCGTCTCGGCGTGGCCGCAGTCTTGGCTAACTATGATCGGATAGAGTTCGGCGGAGGGACGATACTGTATCAGTCTATCGAGGCTCCTTTTTACCGTCACTCTGTCACAAGCAATAACTAGAATGGGAATGACAACTTGAGGACTGGCAACTGTAACCTCCAATTTGTCGTTCTGAACGGTCTGTTCCTGTATGTCGTTGCCCTGTTTCTCTTCCAATTTGGAGTCTGGAACTGCTGTAGGAATCAGGCTCAGTGTGTTTTTTACGTCAGTTTGGTCCTCGTTATTCAAATTGTCTTTTGGGGGAAGTGGAGGCTCCGGCGGCCGGTTGGCGTCCTCTTCCTTCTGCTCTTCTTTTGTACCCTCCGTCTCTCTTTTCCCGACATCCTTCCGCCGAGCCCACAGCGACCTGTGACTTTCGATCTGCTTGAGTAGTTTCTTCTGGGTCTCCAGCTGGAGCTCGACCTCCTCCGCCAGTCGGATCACCTCCCCGGCCAGGTTGACCCGGCCTCCTTTTCCTTTGCCCATGCCCCACTCCTCCTTCCCCCCCGGCTCGGCTCCTCCGCCTTCTCCGAGACGGCCGATTGGAGGACGCCCCCAAAGATAAAGTAGAAGCAAAGCATTCCAGGCAACAAATAGGAAAGCTCCACACAGTATAAGAGAACCTTTCTTGCGAACCATGGCCCAATGACGCCGAAGGAGGGATGGGGTTGAGGAAAAGGCTACAGGTTGGGAACAAGTGATGAAATAAGAATACAACTCCTACAGGCCCGGGTCGCAATCAGATGGGGGACAGATGAAAACACTGGGCAGGAAGTTGATAACGGATCACATTCTAATTAGTAGGAAATAGACTCATCCTGTCATTAGGCCATGATGGTGTCAAGGAGACAAACTGACCCACGTAAAATTAATTTACGGGATTCTGCACTGGAATGCACGCACTCCATGAAATCCTAGAAAGACGTGACGATGAGCTGGGACAGGAGGACACAGAAGTTTAACAAGGGGATTGCGGAAGTATGGATAAGATTAAAAAACAAAAAAAAAAAAGAGGAAAATGGGGGTCAGTTTGGGGTGAGGGAATGCGACTCCTTGGATGTTATCCTTCTGCCATCATCCTGAAAACAGAGAAGAAGAAGAAGAAGATGAAGAAGGAATAAGTAGCAAAATAAATGCAGCACATATTAACGTTTTGTAATGAAGCAGAAACAAAAGTGGAGCGAAGTGGTTTTTGTAGAGGAATCATTCCATCTGAAATCAGACAAGGTTTGGCAGTTTTACAGGCTTTGGCCTCACATTGTCCTCATATTGTTTTCACACAATGCTTGTGTATTCAAATGAATAAAGATTAGCTTTGCTGATGATATTCTACTTAGTTTTAAAGCTACAGGGGTCCAAATGGCCTCCAAAATGGCCACCATCTTGGGGGGAAAAAACCTTTACTAGGCAATAAAGGAATTAAAAATATGATTTTTAGTGTGGTAATTACACAGATCACATAATCACCAAGATATTGATAAAACTATGGATACAGGACATATTAAAAATCTATTTTTGGTGAGCAGCAAGTATACTATCGTGAATTAAACCAAAACCTAAAATGAAAACTATGTTTGAAAAAAAACTCAAATAAGAATACTAGAAAACTAGATTTACAAAAAAAACTTAAACTCAAATAAGAATACTAGAAAACTAGATTTACAAAAAAAACTTAAACTGTAATGTAATGTAAATAAAAATGTTAAAACTATTTCTAATTTGTTGCATTTTGTATTTCACAATGCTTTTTTGGAACTTCTTAAACACTGCCAAACAAATACCTCACGTAGGCCTAACAAAAATGTTTAAACTAAAATTGAAACTTAATAAAAACTAATACTAAACTTTCAACTTAAAAAATATATACTAAACTAAAACTAGCAAACCCACGCCGAAAACTAGGCCTAACTAAAACTTTAAATTGAAAACCGAAATTAAAAGCTAAATGGAAATAAAAACTAATGAAAAATACCAAACTACACTAACCCTATATTTTTGAGCCCAGGTGAGGCAATGTTATCTGGACACAAAAACGTGACTGGATTATACAATTCACAAAAACAAATTGAGTGAAAATAGTGTTTTTTGTGTTAAATTTGGTCTTGACGGAAGCTACAGTCGACTCCCTAATTATGACTCACAAGTGTTTCAGTTCTTGGTGTGTTATTTCTATAAATTTCTATTTTCACCAAGAAACTGCTATCTGAAAATATAGTCCCAATCAAAAGTGTCCATTCTTGTAAACTACTTGGAATTTAGGGCACAAACTCCATATTTATTCTTATGGTTGGTTACTGAATTTGTTCATGAAAACTGTCCAATTCTGAGACATAAGTGAATAATTTCAGATGGAATGACCCAGAGACACGCTGCCCTGAACAGTCACTTTATCTGAACTGTCCAGAGGGGCTGACAGGATTTCCTGCTCTCCTCCATGTGATGTGCAGCCTATTACTAAACAGCTGACGTAAACACAGATGTCAAAAGATCAAGAGACACTTCCTGGTAAGCGCTTAACCACTTCATTCACTTTCACTAATGTTGAAGACTTCCTTGCAGAGGGGAATACCAGTAATTGACAGTGTTCCCTTTTTTTCTTAATGTAGCCTATAACTGTTCAGATTTCTTCATGAGATGATTCACTGCTATCCCTTATCGGCAAAAACAAGAGAAATGATGTTTTCCTGTACACTTCAATGGAAATGGTGACTCATGGCAGCACCAAAGTTCACATCACTGGAAGTTTCGGGCAAAGTTTTGACCAATATGTGTTTTTGAAGGCTGATACCAATACCAACATTTTTGGAAAGAAGCTGATGACAGATACTTTGTGCCAATATCCAGTAAGTGTTAATGCTACTATAAAAAAAATCATCTGGTTATTTTGAAACCTTAACTCATGACAGTAGCTTTTGGCTGATATGTGTTTTTGAAGGCTGATACTGGCACTAGTATTTTTGGATTGAAGCCTCGCATAGCCAGTATTTTCTGCTGATATTCAATATCTTTCATTTTGACTATTTCCATGTCACAAGTATTCAGTGTTTCCTTTAGAATTTTGTTCTTGTCAGAGTGGAAAAGCCTAAATTGCATTTAAACCATCAGACACCAAAATCTTCAACTGGAATCCAGCATAATAAACATATTGTAGCCTACTTGTGGGCAATCTAATCAAAATGTCAAATTGTAGACAACCAGTGTAGTATTGTTCAATTCTACAATAAATATGTAGCCTAATCCATCAAACTACATCATATCCATCATATCAGAGGTTGATGGCACTGGCTGGACCAGATCTGATTTTTAATTAAAGGCCAATATTGGCCTGATATATTGGAAAACCAATATATTGGTCTAGCCCTACCACGCAGCCTACATTTTCTGGCGTTAACACTACTAAAACAAATGACCTAGGTTATCTAGATCTAGGACTATTCACACAGTCAGGTCCTCATTTATTAATTTATTATCTGCATTCCTTGATGACATCTCTGATCAGAGTTCAGGCTACAGGACTATGGGAGAGTCGTTCTTGCTCCTACATATTGACTGAACTCTCCTAGTCCCAACAAAATCAGATAGGAATTCTCAACTTCAGTGATATTTCCCTTTAAATAGGCATGTTTTCAAAGCTGTAGTACGGGATCAGGATTTGTAACATGAACAGTCTCTACTAGGACTGCACTAAGTACATCAACACAGAAAGCTGAATCATTGAATTTGCCTTCTACCTCTGTGTCAGTCAATATCTCAGATTGTGCTGAAGAGTCAGAGTCCAACTCCCTATAAACAAATAGGCCTACCTATGCAAATGTTCCGATGGTTCCAAGGCCACGCAGTCGTCCCTGATCAAGCAGGAAACACTATGCGTTCAGGACAAACTCTCAGTGAATTGTCCTCGTCGGCAAAGAAAGCTACTACCAGTGTCTACAGCTAAGGTATTATGTGTTGCTGCAGACTGAAGGGGGGATGAAAGGAGTAACTGAGGCTGAGGAAGGTCACACTGCCTACTCCACAGGAGATCCTGGGCAGAAGAGGTGCCTAAACCAATTACTGCTGATAAATATAGGCTAAGAATAATCTTGTAAGGATGGATGTTTGACTACTAAGCACAAACTATCTGATTAGTACCAGATTTCTGGCTGGGCTCAACTGCTCCAGGCTAGAGCAAACACATTTCTGTAGACTATAACAAACCAGTCAAACCCGTTTATGTCCGCATTACTGTCACCTCACAAAGAAATAGCAGGTGAAATTACAGTGCTGATAAGCAAATGACCAGTACCTACACCTATACCCTTCCTGACCAAGAATGGGACAGCACGAGCACAATTTAGCACAGCAGCACACGGTTAGGCTTTAAATTCCATTGAGCTTCTACCTTAAAGTAGAAAAGCAACAGAAACGATATAAAGGAAAAAGGAAAAGAGACAGATACAGTCGGATAGCTTTGAAGGAACTCCTGGACATTTGCGTGGCGTGAGCAGAGACATCCAAGCCAGAAGAATAAAATGAATCAGCTATAGAGGTTAAGTCATTGACAAGAAGTGAAATCCACAGCTGAGGTATACAAAGGTGTGGGGGGAAAAAAAAACTGTACCTGAACTCAGAGCAGCCTAGAGATCTGCCATGTCTCCCTTTCAGTACTATAGTAAGCTCAGAGACAAGAGGAGGCTGTGAAATAGGAGGGAGGACGGGCAGAGTGGGAGGGAACTGTTGCTCTTCTGAGAAACCGTACCAGCTGAAACTGAGGCTGAAACTCTATTCTTCTTCTTTAACCCCCTCCTCCCTCCTCCAGACAACGTGGAACTGGCTGGTAGGATCACTCAGAGGAACCGAATGTGGCATCAGCACTGGAGCCTCCTGACACGGCTTAGCCAACTTATGCTCCATTCATGGCTCAGGCAATAATCATATTGCAAGGTTAAATGGGGCTTGTCAGTCAATGAATACTATTTAACCTCAACTGATGCAAAATTACAACGTGAAACAAACAGCAGGTCACCAGTACACTAGCTGTCTAGTCCGCTGGGATAAACCCCGACTGTTACTCTTCACGCTACCTAATAAGCTACTTAAGCGACCGTTAGCTAGCAAGCTGCTATAAGGCTAGCTAAAGCCAAACAAACATTAGCAAAGTTAACATACCGAGACACATGGACACCAAGCTGGTGCATCAAGTCGCTCACAGTGTGCTGCTATAAGGTTAGCTTTCATGATTTCTGGGCGTCAGGAACATCAAATATCTCTTCATAGCAAGCTAACCTGCTATGCTGACGTGCCGTTAGCTAAGCTAGCTAACTGAGCAGCTGCAGTGAGGGTTTTCTCATTCATAACCCACACTGACTGACTGACTGACTGACTGCACGGATGAAGCAGCTGGAAGAAATCTCACTCACCTCTTACATGCCTTTCTGCAGGACTCGGTGCGGCTTGCATCTTGAAAGGAAGCTTGCATCAAGCTACAGTTACTGGCCGGCTAGCTAGCTAGCTAGTAAAGCCACCCTTGTGTTTCCTTCAGTGTCACATTCACAACACATCTCTCTGCTGGTTCTCAGCGGTCCCAGTGTTGGCTGTACCTCCACCTCTGGCTCCCATTCCCCCTGGGCTTTTACCCCGCACTAGCTACCGTTAGCTGGCTACAGTGTCGGCTCCGCCATAGATGGTTTTTTAGCAGCAGCGTTGTGTATCCACAGTGTCACTTTGCAGCGAGAAGTCCTTTACTCTGGACCCTGGATCAGTTTCCCTCAGTCCAGCAGGGTCTACCAGGCACTGGCTCTCACAGGCTCATGATGTATGATGACGGCATTTTTCATTTGACTCTGTACACAAACTACACTTCCGGATTGGCTCATTAAGCTCGAGCCGAGCCGAGCCGTCCCTCCCCTCTCCTACCGCTTCACCCTGACGACAGAGCGGCTTGACACTGGAACTAAACTATATTGAAAACAAATAAATAAAAAAAACTATATTGATAATTCAAAGGAAAGAATTAGAAAATGATTTTTTTCTGTGTAATCTCATCATATTGCTGGCCAAGTTTTATCTCCATAAATGTAAGATGTTAAAAACTAAGCCCTTTTTCTCTACCTTTAAAAAGGAAGCAGAGTCCTACATTAGAACATTATCTACCTCATGCAATAGAAAAGCTGTGAAAACCTTAAATTTGTGCTCCAAATTTAACATCTTAATATAATTTTTACTGCACCATTTTCATTTTGTATTTGTTTGTGTCAAACTTTGTTTGTAACCCCTGGCACTGTATATTTGTATGTCTGTTATTCTTTGTTACTGTTTTGTTACTCCATTTATGCTTTTGGATAATTCTGTATATCTGATGTTGATGATAGTAATAAAAAAATAAATAAAAAAATAACTATATTGATAAGATATTCATTTTCCCCCATTCTGGAGACCTGCTAATGTGCTGTGCACATGATGCACTTAAGCTTTAAATTCAGTTTTTCATCATATTCTAATTTTTCCTGTCATTTGTTATGTATGCATATATTGTTATTATTATTATTATTATTATTATTATTGTTGTTTTATATTATAATTTTGTGCAATAATTCAACTGTGCAATAATTATTTACACTGTTGTATATATTGTAGTATGATGCACATATTTGTACATAATTTCTCTTATTATTAATTTCATGATTTCATTTCATTGATTTCATTCAAATGAAATCAATTTGCTGGGGACCCCCTGGGATGCTCTCAAGGACCCCTGGTGGTCCCCGGACCCCACGTTGAGAACCACTGCGTTATACTACAATATATAACAATAATAATATAGAAATAAGAGAAATTAATTTAAAAATACATTAATGAATTCATAAATAAATAATGGAATTTAAAAATCTATTTGAAAATGCAGTTTAAAAAGAGAAATAAATAACTGGATGTATTTTTAAATTATGTACTCATTGACTGTTTTATGGTTGTTTTTGTAAATCCTTTTTAATTTGAACTATTTATTGATGGATTCATATTTTATTTCTGAATTATTTTTATAATTCCTCTTTTTATTGCCCATTAAAATATCAAATAATGAATTAATTTGTAATTTAGTCTATTTATTCATAGATTAATACATTCATTTGTAAAAAAAAAAATGTATTAATGCCTATTTTTATTGTACAATTAGTTATTAATTAATGAAAAGCTTTATTACTATTTCCGTGACACTTGTGGTCCTCCATAAAAAGCAAGGGTCACCTGATAATAAAGTTGAATGGTTTAGTGAAGCTATGTGCTCAGGGAAGAGACCTTTGTCAGGAATGCCTGGTTGGGGCATGTTGTCATAATATCCAAACTTAACATTATTTTTTTTCTGAATAAATATGATTTTGGGACTTGAACCCACAAACCTTTGGCTTGTGTAGCAAGTGGCCTCACTGCTGGCCCAGCCTCACATACAGCCACAGTGGGTAGGAGGATTACTACAATTGCTAAAACATCAAATTAGATGTATATAATTTATATTACATGTACACTCATATATCACACTCTTAGAAATTGTATCAGAATGATGTGGGGTAAGCTGTCAAGTGGTATTTCGTCAGTAATAACTTTTGCTTCCAGTATTATTCAAAATGTAAAAATGACATTTTTAGAGGACCTCAGTCTATCTAGAAACATATACAGCATATTGTATCTCAGTAGTAAGGCACTGCTGAGAAATTGACCAATGAGTAAAAAGTGTGATAACATGCCCCGGTCTCCCCTAGATACTTTTCCTGTTATTGTTATTTTAATGCTCCAATCCATACCTTTTCATACTTTGATTCATATATTCTACTTAATCTTCTAGTGTTGAAATTGTCAGTTGTGTTGTTTATGTCACCCTCTTTTGCTCTATTCATATTTATATTCTATTTTTCTTTGCCATATCCTATTACTATCTGCTGCAGCAGCCCAATTTTCCCCAATAAACGATCAATAAAGTTGAATCTTATCTTAATAGAAAGTATGCAAAATTGTATAAAATAATTCTCTAAAATAATGACTGCATTGTTGCTATGTTCCTTTTGTTATGCACGGATTGCAACATATCTGGATTCAAACATGTGCAGCAGCTGGAAATGGACACCAAATACAACAGCTGGCCAAAGCTGCTGTTAATGCTGCATTCAGTTCAATGGGAAAGATAGTAAATAAGAACTTCCTGCTGGAAAATACTGTTCACTCAGCTTTCAGATGGTAAATACTACTAGAAAATACTGTTCACTCAGCTTTCAGATGTAAATACTACTAGAAAATACTGTTCACTCAGCTTTCAGATGTAAATACTACTAGAAAATACTGTTCACTCAGCTTTCAGATGGTAAATACTACTAGAAAATACTGTTCACTCAGCTTTCAGATGGTAAATACTACTAGAAAATACTGTTCACTCAGCTTTCAGATGGTAAATACTTGTAGAAAATACTGTTCAGCTCAGCTTTCAGATGTAAATACTAGTAGAAAATACTGTTCACTCAGCTTTCAGATGGTAAATACTTGTAGAAAATACTGTTCACTCAGCTTTCAGATGGTAAATACTACAGAAAATACTGTTCACTCAGCTTTCAGATGGTAAATACTACAGAAAATACTGTTCACTCAGCTTTCAGATGTAAATACTACTAGAAAATACTGTTCACTCAGCTTTCAGATGTAAATACTACTAGAAAATACTGTTCACTCAGCTTTCAGATGGTAAATACTACTAGAAAATACTGTTCACTCAGCTTTCAGATGTAAATACTACTAGAAAATACTGTTCACTCAGCTTTCAGATGGTAAATACTACAGAAAATACTGTTCACTCAGCTTTCAGATGGTAAATACTTGTAGAAAATACTGTTCAGCTCAGCTTTCAGATGTAAATACTAGTAGAAAATACTGTTCAGCTCAGCTTTCAGATGTAAATACTAGTAGAAAATACTGTTCACTCAGCTTTCAGATGGTAAATACTTGTAGAAAATACTGTTCAGCTCAGCTTTCAGATGGTAAATACTAATAGAAAATACTGTTCACTCAGCTTTCAGATGGTAAATACTACAGAAAATACTGTTCACTCAGCTTTCAGATGGTAAATACTACTAGAAAATACTGTTCACTCAGCTTTCAGATGGTAAATACTACTAGAAAATACTGTTCACTCAGCTTTCAGATGGTAAATACTACTAGAAAATACTGTTCACTCAGCTTTCAGATGGTAAATACTACTAGAAAATACTGTTCACTCAGCTTTCAGATGGTAAATACTACAGAAAATACTGTTCACGCAGCTTTCAGATGGTAAATACTACAGAAAATACTGTTCACTCAGCTTTCAGATGGTAAATACTACAGAAAATACTGTTCACTCAGCTTTCAGATGGTAAATACTACTAGAAAATACTGTTCACTCAGCTTTCAGATGGTAAATACTACAGAAAATACTGTTCACTCAGCTTTCAGATGGTAAATACTACAGAAAATACTGTTCACTCAGCTTTCAGATGGTAAATACTACTAGAAAATACTGTTCACTCAGCTTTCAGATGCAAAATACTACAGAAAATACTGTTCACTCAGCTTTCAGATATAAATACTACTAGAAAATACTGTTCACTCAGCTTTCAGATGGTAAACACTACTAGAAAATACTGTTCACTCAGCTTTCAGATGGTAAACACTACTAGAAAATACTGTTCACTCAGCTTTCAGATGGTAAACACTACTAGAAAATACTGTTCACTCAGCTTTCAGATGGTAAACACTACTAGAAAATACTGTTCACTCAGCTTTCAGATGGTAAACACTACTAGAAAATACTGTTCACTCAGCTTTCAGATGCAAAATACTACAGAAAATACTGTTCACTCAGCTTTCAGATGGTAAATACTACAGAAAATACTGTTCAGCTCAGCTTTCAGATGGTAAATACTACAGAAAATACTGTTCACTCAGCTTTCAGATGGTAAATACTACAGAAAATACTGTTCACGCAGCTTTCAGATGGTAAATACTACAGAAAATACTGTTCACTCAGCTTTCAGATGGTAAATACTACAGAAAATACTGTTCACTCAGCTTTCAGATGGTAAATACTAGTAGAAAATACTGTTCACTCAGCTTTCAGATGGTAAATACTACAAGAAAATACTGTTCACTCAGAATAAAACTGATCATTTTCGATTTTTATCTCGGATTTCTCCAGCTTCCTGAATTTTGACATCTCCAACAAGGAAATGCCTGCGGTCAAGTTGAAGGAATGATACATTCGTTTCAAATAAAAATGACCAGTATGAATGATTTCCACCACGCAAACGTCATTTTGTGATAACAGCTCTTAAAATGCCACGACGTCATTCTGCAGCGTAGAGATCTTGATTCAGACGTCTGGGTATAAATAGTTCATGAGGATGAGGTCGAGATATGCTGTCTTGCTCACTTTTCATCACTTTCAGTTCTGATGCCGTGCAGTCCAGCGAGCTGCCGTTCAATCATTATCATTATCATTATCATTGAAATATCGTTATCATTTAGTGTCGTTCCGCTGTTGTCCGAGTCTCTTGCAGCACCATCAGCTGCTCCTCCGTGTTCTTCAGCTCCTGCTGCAAGGCCGAGATCTGCACAGACAGTATGAAAGAATGAAGTAGTGCAGAATATGTATGATATGAAAATGATAATATCTTGAATAGCAGACAATGAGAGCGACTTCCAAACTCCAGCATTCAATGTGTCAGGTTTCAGAAAATGTAAGACTTTTAAGATCTTTTTTTTTTTTTAATGCTGCCCGGACTTGGATTTAAGACCAATTTAACAACCAAAATAAAGAAAACAAAAAGCTGGGACTGGAGCTGGATTTGTTTCGATCCCCCCCGCTGCCAAAATCTCTAACCTGGCAGGGTGACAGGTTACCAAAACTCCGTCCAATAAACAAGCTGCGTATGAGTCACCGAACTTTTGTTTACGAGCCCTGGCTCCCTGGAATGAACCGAATACAAAAAAAAATGCTACTAAGTCATATTTTCCACTCCGGCCCAGACCAAAGAAAACCAAACTGGAGGTAGTGGAGAGTCGATGAAGCACCCCCCCCCCCCGCTACCTATCCCCCCCGCACCGTATCCGCTCACCTTATTCTCCGTCTCCCGCCTCACATGCGGCGGGACCTTCTCCAGGTAGTCCGGCGATCTGGTTCTCCCGAGGAGCGCCTCCAGCTTGGGAAGCAGCTTGTCTTTGCGCTGGGAGAGCTGGAGGATCTGTTTGTCCATGTTTGTTCCACTCTAAGGAGAAATGTGTGAGTGAAAAGTAGGAAAAAAAATATGAATTGCAGCGTTAGAATGTGTAGAAAATACCAAAAGAAAATGTTAATGCAGAATATGTATGATATGAAAATATACCAAACATATGAAATGTATGCAGTATGAAGGAAATGGAAAAAATATAAATATAGCAATATATGTATGCAATGTAAAGGACATGGGAATATGAAGAAAATAGATATGTGAATTTACAGCAAACTACACAGGATTGCATTCTACAATATTCTGTGTAGTCAGGCAGTATAGTAGAACGGTGGGAAAAAAGATTAATATATAATAGAATAAATACAATATAAGAATAATAGAAAATGATAGGAGAGCTGCTGCAACAGTTGTCCACAAGTTTGGCACCATCTGGATAGTCTTTAAAATTCCAGCCGACCGCAGTGAACAGCGCAATGAATGTCATGCTGCCTTTAAGTGCTGTCGGAAATATCAGAATTCTTGGTAAAGGGATTGGGACACTTGGAGATCTGTTCAAAAACAATTTACTGAAATCTTTTGAAGAGTTAACCCTGGAGTTTGGTCTCCCTCGATCCAGTATGTGGCAGTACTTCCGACTGAGGCACTTGCTGTCTACTGTGCTGGGCTCTCCAACAGCACCTCCTCAGCAATCTAAACTGCTCTCTGATATCATCACAATATCTGGACTGGGTCATGAGGCCTCTCAATACTATTCCAAAATATTTTGCCAGGCTACTACACTACAGCTTTAAGGACTATCTGGGAGAAAGATTTAAACCTTTTGTTTAATGACTTAGAATGGAACAGGATATGCCAAAATCAAAGAAAGCTGTCAAGGGATATAAAAGTAAGACTCATTCAATTTAAAATCCTCAATCGCTGCTATTGGACACCATCTAGACCGGTGGTTCTCAACATGGGGTCCGGGGGACCACCAGGGGTCCTTGAGGGGGTTCCAGGGGGTCCCCAGCAAACTTCAGCATTATTTCATTTACCAGAAGTGAACACAATTAGAGAATGTAGAAGAATGACTGTTTTGATCATAGTTTCTCTGTTATCTCTCTACCTACAATACAGATAGTCATGGAATTGGAATCATATCTAATGATAAAAATATTCTCAGATTTGGGTCAGAGAGACAAAATCTCATCCAAAGGGGGTCCGTGGCCCTAATGTGGACTAAACTAGGGGTCCTTGATATGAAAAAGGTTGAGAATCACTGATCTAGACTACATCGATTAGGCCTTAAAAACACAGCAGACTGCTGGAAATGTCAGAATTCCGAGGGTACATTACTCCATGCTCTCTGGCAATGCCCTAAGATTCAGGACTTTTGGGAACAAGTCCACAATTGTATAAAGGAGACCACTAGCAATGACTTTGAATTCTCCCCCTGGTTATATGTGCTGGGTGACCCCATTAGCTGTGAAAGACTGTGGAAATGCAGAACTGATCCAAACTGCCATAATGGTGGGCAGACAGACTTTATTGAGCGGTTGGAAAAAGCAGAAGCTCCCTCTTGGTGGGAGTGGTTCATAGAACTGGGAAAGGTGGCCTCATATGAACTGTTCTACAGAAAGACTGACAGATGGGAAGATTATTTTTTAAAATGGGGAAAATACCAGAACTATATCTCTAAGGATAAATAATGTTGTATTCAATATCTGTATGTTTACCTTCAATATCTTATGCTATCCTAAGTGCCCTTGGTGTGGATTTTAATATATAATGTTTGTTTCATTATTTATTTCTCAAGTTTTTTTTTCTATTTTTCCTCTTATCATATCTATTATTATTATCATCATTATTTATTTCTATTATATTAGTTATTGTTTTTCAGTATTGTTCAGTGCTGAGTGTTTTGTATGTTAAAAATTGAAAAATGGCAATAAACTTTAAATAATAAAAAGAATTGTCTTCTTGGATTTACAAATATACAGTAAACCTTTGGCTAATAAATTGATTAAAACATAAATTATATTATTATACAAAACAGATCTGTGTGACTTGATTTCTGAAGGAAAACGACAGCCACCGAAAAAGAAGAAGGAGCTTACGAGGAGCACCTGAAGGCAGCAGAAGACAGAAGCTGATGATGGTTACCTGAACATGAAGGTGGAGCTGACAGGAGTGGTCCACCACACCCACAAGGCTTCCTTTAGGAGGAGGAGGAGCGGAGGGGAGGGAGAGGAGGCCGTCGTCTCCCTGAGGACAGTAGATGTGGAGGCCGGAGATCCGGCTTAAAGTCTCGACAGCTGGACCGAAGTGAAGGAGGGTCTGGGCCTGGCCGGGAGAACACACTGCCCACACTGACACAGAGCAGAGGAACAAGAGAGACATCACAGTCTGTGAGAAGCCACATCTGAACCTATTCAAAAGTCACTTCATGTAATTAAGCCAGTTTCACTACATGTAATTAAGTCAGTTTCACTACATGTAATTAAGTCAGTTTCACTACATGTAATTAAGTCAGTTTCACTACATGTAATTAGATTCACTACATGTAATTAAGTCAGTTTCACTACATGTAATTAGATTCACTACATGTAATTAGTTTCACTACATGTAATTAAGTCAGTTTCACTACATGTAATTAGATTCACTACATGTAATTAAGTCAGTTTCACTACATGTAATTAGATTCACTACATGTAATTAAGTCAGTTTCACTACATGTAATTAGTTTCATTCCATGTAATTAAGCCAATTTCACTACATGTAATTAAGCCAGTTTCACTACATGTAATTAGATTCACTACATGTAATTAAGTCAGTTTCACTACATGTAATTAAGCCAGTTTCACTCCATGTTATTAGTTTCATTCCATGTAATTAAGCCAATTTCACTACATGTAATTAAGCCAGTTTCACTACATGTAATTAGATTCACTACATGTAATTAAGTCAGTTTCACTACATGTAATTAAGCCAGTTTCACTCCATGTTATTAGTTTCATTCCATGTAATTAAGCCAATTTCACTACATGTAATTAAGCCAGTTTCACTCCATGTTATTAGTTTCATTCCATGTAATTAAGCCAATTTCACTACATGTAATTAAGCCAATTTCACTACATGTAATTAAGCCAGTTTCACTACATGTAATTAGATTCACTACATGTAATTAAGCCAATTTCACTCCATGTAATTAAGCCAATTTCACTCCATGTAATTAAGTCAGTTTCACTCCATGTAATTAAGCCAATTTCACTCCATGTAATTAAGCCAGTTTCACTCCATGTAATTAAGCCAATTTCACTCCATGTAATTAAGCCAGTTTCACTCCATGCAATTAGTTTCACTCCATGTAATTAAGCCAGTTTCACTCCATGTAATTAGTTTCACTACATGTAATTAAGCCAGTTTCACTACATGTAATTAAGCCAGTTTCACTACATGTAATTAGTTTTACTACATGTAATTAAGTCAGTTTCACTCCATGTAATTAGTTTTACTACATGTAATTAAGTCAGTTTCACTACATGTAATTAGTTTCACTCCATGTAACTAAACTAGTTTCACTCCATGTAATTAGTTTTACTACATGTAATTAGTCAGAGATCTTTTCAAAAATCTGGAGATAGTTTATAGAATTTGTGGACAATAATTGACTACTACTACTTTGTGTAGCTGATGTTGATGGTTATTGAATTATGTGGCCTAGTTTTGTTGATTGAAATTAAAATACCAATAAATATATCCTTGGACAAAACTACATTTTACTGTAGTTCAACTAAATTCAAAATGAGGTGTAGTTACTGCAATCACCAACTATATGGGGCTATAAAATAAAAGGGAAATGCATTTTGCTTCAAGCGAAACTCATCATTTTTTTGTTGATAAAGAAATTTTGCAATAAATGATGCTGGAAATACATTTTTCAAAAAAATAATGATGTAGGCTTAGAATAATCAGTTATGACGAATGGTTCAGTCTCATTGTAGAACAGTTCAAAATTGGCTTTGGACGTTCTGAAATGTCTGAAAACATCTGTCCAATATGACCTCCCAGAAATGTGTTCCAACATGTAGAAGTCTCCATCATGGTTGTATGGCCATTAGTTTGTACATTAGAATATCAACAAGTGCATTTCTTTCTTTTCATCTTCAGATGAAAGCATTATCAATTATTTTATTATTTTATTAACATCATCAATTATTGAAAGACTCCATTTCTCTGGTGGATGTGTTTTTGATATTCAGCAAGTCTATTTATTCTCTTCAACCATCAAATGCAAGTACACCTAATTCACACTTTATTTTTTGCAACATTTCATACGTTTGCATAAAATCTGCCTCACAGCTGGATGGAAACGGAGCTTGTGTAACATCCAAAGAAGCACTCTTTGAGCATTTATCTAGATCGTGTATATGGACATTTGTGAGTTATGTTCTCGGCGGTTTTGAACTGTAATATGACTTACTGGCAGGCTTTTCTTTGGTCACGCCACACTGGGCCCGGAGGGAGCGGGCCACTCTGACCACTTCCTGGACCAGAGGGAAATCTCTTTCCTCTTCAGGGAAATGCCAGTGTGCCTGGCAGGATGGAGAGGTTAAAACCCAGGTCAAAGAAAACACAGGGAGAGTGGGAAATCAAAACAAACAATGTAATGTAACACATTTAAGAGAAAATAATGTCAGAATTATAGATTAGGATTAGACAAATATATAGGGCTGATATTGGATTTTTATAAAAAAAATCAGACCTGGTCCGGTCCTGATATGATGGATATGATGCAGTTTACACATTACATATTTATTGTAGAATTGATCAATACTACACTGGTTGTCTATAGGAAGACCTTAACCTGGACTGATTCTAACGTGATATCGTGATGGGATTCATGGTTTCATTAATATTATTAATATTGTCACCATTCTGGAGGGGAAACACTGCCTTTGTTTTGGAGGTTTGTAGTTTTCCCAATATGAGATATGTCAAAGCAGCATGGTAAAATACAACTGACTGAATGAAATCCTGTATTTTATCTACTAATCTCATCCAAACATTGATGTCAATTGAACTGAATTATATATATATTTTTCTCCCAGAACAGCCTACAGCATATAATATACCTACACTTTATTTTTCTTGGTCTTTTATTTGAATTTTATCCTTTTCATTTTGTCTCGATGCTTTTAATGTTTTATGTAAAGCACTTTGAATTGCCTTGTTGCTGAAATGTGCTATATAAATAAACTTGCCTTGCCTTACACTATTTTTTCTTTAGTTGCTTGTATTACTTTTTATTCCTATTTTTCTTTTTTTTTTTTCAGCACACACTTTTATGTAACGTTCGATCTGTTTTTAATTGTATCTCTGTTTGTTTGTGTGTATTTAGTTGTACCTGTTTACCTCATATATGACCTTTTATTCCTATTTTCTATTATAGATATATTTTTTTATTATTTTTTTTTTTTTCTATCATTCATTGTGGTAGTTTCACATCACTGCTTTTGGGTTTTATTGTATGTAAAGCACTTTGTAAACATTGTTTTTAGAAAAGTGCTATACAAATAAAGTTATTATTATCATTATTATTATTATTATTATTATTATTACACTACCAGGGAAAAGTTTGGGTACACCAGATTTTTCTTTATTTTTACTATTTTCCAGATTTTAGAATAATAGTAAAGACATCAAAACGATGAAATAACATAAATGGA
This sequence comes from Centroberyx affinis, assembly GCF_046629955.1. NCBI lineage: Eukaryota > Metazoa > Chordata > Actinopteri > Beryciformes > Berycidae > Centroberyx > Centroberyx affinis. Next base: position 20,911 of record NW_027280689.1, on the reverse strand, counting down.
ATTATGCAGTGAACTATCTTATATTTTAGATTCTTTAAAGTAGCCGCCCTTTGCCTTGACGGAAAGGCAAAGACTTTGGAAAGAAATTCACACATAGGATCAACTAGGACCAACAATTAATCGAAATTTTATCGAAATCGCAATATGGCCTCCTGCAATTTTCAAATCGCAGGAGGCGCAATATTTGTTAAAGGTGAAATGTGTCAAAATAGCATTTTAAAGTAAATATTGTGGTGCTGCAGAGATGTCCTGGCCTACACATCATATTCTACAGACTTAAGAAAACATCTTTGTTTGGTACAGATCCCCGCAAAAATCACACCATAATCATTTTAATACGTTTTTCAATGAAAATGAGAATAATGATGTAAAAATGATCATTCCCTCTAATATCGCGAATCATATCGCAATTGCAATATCAGACAAAATAATCGCAATTAGATATTTTTTCAAAATCATTCAACCCTAGGATCAACTTCACTATTTATATTTGTCTAAGAAAGTCATTTCAAGCATTTAAGCGGAAGCCTTTAGATCAAAATGGCTTTAAGAGAATGAAAAACATAGAACATTCAATCAGGCGGGTCCAAACTTTTGACCGGTGACGGATAACATTTTATCCCAACGTCAGTACGCTTCACAGTTGCTTGTCATACCAGTTGAGAGGAGCGCGGGTAAGGCTGGAGGCACAGGCTGGCCCCGGCGGTGGCGGTGGCGGTGGCGGTGGTAGTGGCGGCGGGCCTGAATGGCTGCAGCCTCTGCCACAGCTCCTCGGTGAGGAAGGGCATGAAGGGGGAGAGGAGGGCGAGGCACACAGACACGCAGTGATAGAGGACGCCGCCGCTGGCCACCTGCCTCGCTCGGCCACTGTGCTCTGTGTGGAGCTGGCCCGCCGCCCTCCGGTCCTGCTGGCCCAGAGCCGGCTTCACGCTCTCCTGCCACACACACACACACACACACACAGGCAGAAAGAGAGAGAGAAAGAGAAAGAGAGCAGCGATGAAAAACGAGCGATTTCCATGCCAGAGGGACGGCCACACTGCCCGTACTCTGGTTAAGGCCTTATTCAGGTTAATCTGTTTCCATGGACCTTTGATACACTGTGATTGAGTCTAACTGTTGTCAGGAATAAACCAGTTAACAGAATATTCCCCCTCTCTGTTTGACTGAGCGATAGCAGCTTACTTCTAATACAGGGGAAACAAATGATGATCCTAATTCTTATCTATACAATGTTTTTTGTTGACATCAAAATGTACCCATAACCCGGTAACACTTTACAATAAGGGTACACTAACTTAATTAACTAATGGTGTTCATGTTAACTAAGGTATTAATTTATACATTATTTAATAGTTTATAAAGATGACTTTTCAATAATAGCCTTAACTTAGTGACCCTTATTGTAAAGTGTTGCCAAAATAATTGAGGAAAAACCCAGAAGTATGTTCTCCTATCGTGTGACATCATTTAAATTATTTGCATGCAAGAAAAGGATTGTGGGGGTTGTGTAAAAATTGCAGCTAAGATGTGAAGATTTATTGTTAAAGTTATGTTTTATAGTAATACAACTTCTATTTATTATTTAAGTACTGCTCAAGAAATAACAGGGTAACACTTCACAATAAGGGTCACTAAGTTAAGGGTTAGTTAATGCTTAATAAGCATTAACTAACCCTTAATTAACAGTTAACTAATGTGTAATTTACTAATGGTGTTCATGTTAACTAAGGTATTAATTTATACATTATTTAATAGTTTATAAAGATGACTATTAAATAATGTATAAATGAATACCTTAGTTAACATGAACACCATTAGTAAATGATTACCAGACACATTAGTTAACTGTTAATTAAGGGTTAGTTAATACTTATTAAGCATTAACTAACCCTTAACTTAGTGACCCTTATTGTAAAGTGTTACCAATAACAGATTTGTAAATACTTTTTTACCAAACCGTGATGTAATGATAGTATACAGATGTAGAGGAGTAATGTAGTTTAATAGCATATAGCTTATATAGCATATAGAGGAGCGAAGTGACTAATTGACTAAGCTGGATTTCAGTTTGGCAAAAACACAGGACAGAGCTATAAGACCCAGTGAGGCGGTGAGCTGTTCCTCACCATATAGACGTCACACAGACTGTGCACCCAGAAGGAATACAGGGCGGACGTGACCGTGTACAGCTCACAGGCTTCGAAGCCCTGTTCACACTGCAGGACCGTGCTGTAGAGCCTGGAGCACACCCAGCGGTCCATGCTGCTCAGAGGAGCGGTCTGAAAGTTGTAAAAAAAAGGAAATGTAAGTCCTTAGTTTAGAGACGAGAGACAACAGATATAATATATTCAATTCATTACTTAGAACTAGATGTGAATTTTCATCTGTCTCAAAGTGGGACAGTATCCTCTCCTCCCCCTAATTGAGATGCTGTAGGTAGATTGGTAGCCTCTATCTCACAAGTGTTTCTCAAAATCAACACTCCATTTCCCATAAGCCTGGCTATTTCCTGCCCCCCCCTTCCCCCCCCCAGTGTTGGATGTGATATTCTTGTCAGCCTTTCACCCCCTTCCACCATCTGCCATGGCCAGAAAGTGAAAGTTTGGGCTTGGTGCGTGCAGGAAGCACAACGCCTTCTTCCTGTTTTGCACAAAGGCAGTGACCCACAACGTAACATGCAATGTAGAGGCTGCCAATATTCTCATCTGGTCTCATCTGTTTATAGCAATTATGCTAATGTCTCAAAACTAATGTGGTAATGATTTATTGATATCTGAAAAGTGCCATACCACACTAAACAGGAACTGCTGCCAGTCCAAGTTGAGCTTATTTGTCAAAAAGTCTTCAGTAGTGAGAATAAGAGGCGGCACAGCAGACAGACAGACAGACTGGTTCTTTGTGCTGTGTCTCCATTACCTCCTCCAGTGTTCCCAGTTGTGTTCCTCCATCTCCCAACACTCCCAGTGTGAATCTCACTGTCTGCCACATTTTGTTACAGAAGTGTCTGCAGCTCAGGACCTGAGAGACAGACAGGCTGATGTCCTCTCCTGACAGACAGACAGACAGACAGACAGACAGTCAACAAGTAGTGAGGTAAATACATATGGTGAATAGTTTTTTACAAAGCATGTCTACAGACCTAGACATTTTTTATACAAATGTAGGGCCTGTGGCTACTATGTACATATATTAGGGATGGGACGATATATCGAAATTCAATATATCGCGATACAAAAATGTGACGATACGTATCGTGGGGCAGAAAAATGAATCGCGATATTAGCTCCATTTTATTCTGCTGTAGTAATCACTAATGAGACACTTGACCATCACAATTTCACAAGCTCTCCATCCAAATTAGATTATTTACACTTTGTAATGAGATTTTTAAATTGTTGTTTACATTACATTACATGTTTCTACATTACATTCATTCATTTGTCATTGAACTTTTATTTATTACATTGCATCAACTTGTATCTTGAGATGAGCATATCTTCCCATCCGTAGTATATATGCTGTAAATTCACATACTGCTCTTGCCATATTTTCATATCCTATTTTTTTAACCTTTATTTATCCAGGTAAAGTCAACTGAGCTCCATCCTCTTTTCCAGCAACACCCTGCTTCACATTCACACAGTTCACCACATTCACACTGGGAGCTGCCCAGTATAACCACAGTCTTATATATTATATTATATATGCATATTATAATATATTTTCAAACGGTAAATACGTTATTTCTTAAGTCTTATAAGTTCTACCGCTGTTATTTTTCACATCCAAATTTTCTCCGTCTTTTCCATTTGTACATTTCTACGTTTTAGTGTTGAAATCGTCAGTTGTGTACGTTTACGTAACCCCTATAATATTCTTATTTATATTCTATTTTCTCGGCTGTATCCTATTATTATTTGCTGCTGCCGCAACGACCCAATTTCCCCACAGGGATCATTAAAGCTTCATGCTATCTTAGTACATTCTCAAAAGAATGGACGTTTACTGCTAGGTTTCTCTTGAAAATACCATGAAGTGATTTCACTTGACTCTCTGACAATAGAGCACCCACAATCCCCCGCGTTATCCCCCCAGGCTTCTACCAAGAGTAAAGCTACAGAGAATAGACAAGAGGTGAGTGGCTTTGACAAATGGTCTTCTTTGTCAGATAAAGTGAACAGTGATGAGAGTCACTCACCCTGTATCTTGTAAGAGCAAAGGGCGAATCGCAGAGCATCGGTGCCACACTCAGGGATCCCCTTGGGGAAGTCTTTTCTCTGTAGGGAAGGAGATAGAGCGGAGAGCGATGAGAGGGGATGTAATGAGTGTGCTCAGTCAGCCAGAAAAAAAAAAAAACAATGCGGCAGGCTGACCTGTGCTTCCATGGCAACCATCCTTTCTCTGGGGTCAAGGTTTCCATCCTTCACTTTCTCTTGAAGCCTCTGGGAGGAGAAAGAAAAATGAGAGGAATTTGACGACAAAATGACATTATGTTTGAATCCAGCTGAGCGGATTAGAATAGACGGGGGCTGTTTAACAAGCGCAACTGTCAGCTTTATTGTAAAGTTCACTGCAGCATCGCATGCCTCTTCTCTGCTGTTATTCACAACCAGAACACACTTTTCAATTCTGTGACAGTCGTGTCCTTCCTACATCCCAGAGGATAAATACTGCCTTCGAGTGTTCATCATAAGCGCCTACTTCCGAGTGTGGAAGTCGTGACTTGTCGTGTATTCCGGTGCTTTAGTTCCTAAATAATTGCAAGATGGAGCCTGAAACAAAAGTCGTTTTTCGGTGGCTGTTGTTTTATTTTAGAAATCCAGCACCACAGAGCTTCTTTGTGCTGCAGCGCGGGAATGGAAGTTAAAGAGTGAAACTAGAAAAATAGGACAATTATTTACTACTGATTTACAATAAATTCCAAACAATAACATATAATAACTAGAAATAACCACCTCGCGGTTGTATGCCTCCGCCAATAAACTTTGTTTTATCATCGCAAGGACAGTCTTTATTTATTGAACATATATAATTAATGTGATTATTAGGTCAACTTAAAGGATTTTGGTGTCTGCAAAAGTAAGTGACAGCACTTCCACCGTTTTTGTAGAATGACCCAAGATCGTTTTCTCAGCTACAGTGGTAAGCGAAACATTATGATGTCACAGTGAAGTTGACCTTTGAACTTTTGGATATAAAATGTCATCACTTCATCATTTTATCCTATTAGACATTTGTGTGAAATTTTGTCATAATTATCGTATGAATTCTTGAGTTATGGCCAAAAACGTCTTTTGTGAGATCGCAGTGACCTTGACCTTTGACCTTTGACCACCAAAATCTAATCAGTTCATCCTTGAGTCCAAGTGGGCGTTTGTGCCAAATTTGAAGAAATTCCCTCAAGGCGTTCCTGAGAATGGGACGGACATATGGACGTATGGACGGACAACCCGAAAACATTATAAATAATAAAATAAAATAATAAATAATAAAATACATCACTTTTAGGCCTCCATGCTCTCTGCCTCCTAAACAGCACAGGCAGAAAATTCCCACTTTCTCAGTTGTATTTACCACTTAGCTGAGCCACTGGCGAGCGCTCGTAAGTACGATATTTCTGACAGCACTTTAAGGCACCGTCACAATCCTGACCCTTCCATGAAATGAACAGCAAGTCGTAAACAGTAATATGTCTCCAGGGGCCGAGCCCACATGCCACCTACCTCCAGAGAGATGCCAGATATAACATCTAACGGGTCGATGACGTTTCCCAGAGATTTGCTCATCTTCCTGCCATGTTTATCCCTCACCAGAGAGTGAAGCAGAACCTGAGAGCCATAACCCGGAACAGAAAAGAGAGAGAGAGAAAAAGAAGAGGACAGGCTGAATGAGCGATTCATCCATGAAATGATTTGACCTACACAGAGTTCATAAGGAACAGATACATGTTCTCAAACAAACAAAGGCTTCTTTCTTGGTATCATTTTCTCCCCATCTTCCTTTTTCTAAACCCGAAGTAGTGATTTCTCTCGATGCAGAGAAAGCATTTAATCGGGTGGAGTGGAGGCTGTGCGCTCTTCACGTTAAAACAATTTGGGTTTGGGGAAATTTTTCATTTTCCAAAACGATCTATACAAATGCTCTATACCTCGCTCCAAGTGTGCGTATGCGCAAATTCATCTAGCTCAAGTTTTTTTCCAGTAACATGAGGCACATGCCAAGGCTGCCCGCTCTCTCCCCTCCTTTTTGCTCTTACCATTGAGCCTTTATCAATTGCTCTAAAGGCCAACTCTTCATTCTCAAGCATTAGGAGACCAAACATAAAGTGTCTCTTTACGTGGACGATTTACATCTATTCGTTTCTGAATAGATGTTTGCTGTTAATGGATTACCTGTTTAAAGGGCAGCTGGCCCGTCAGCTCCGTGCCCAGCATCACCATCCTGGCCACCCAGAAGAAGATGAGGTCACTCCCTGTCTCCAAAATGGAGTTGGGGTAGTACCGCTGAAGGTCGCTGGTCTATGGGAAATGAGAGTGTAATTATAATGCAAGGTGACAGGGTGTGCACGGGTGGGTGTCTCAGGAGTTATTGTCGGTGGAGGAAATCCAGTACCTGCTGAGGCCAGCCCAGCATGGCGAATGGAAAGAGCCCAGAGGAGAACCAAGTGTCCAGAACATCAGTGTCTGAAACAGGGAGCATGCACATGTCAACAACAAAAAAACAAAATACCTATATAAATGTCAGTGTTAATACACACTACTTTGATCAAAATATGAATGTATAGACATGCTTTTAAGTAATTGTTTTTGAACCTGTTTCTTCCTGTTGGATTTGCCTGTTTGTTTTTATCTTATTGCCTTATTGTCTTTGTTGGTAGAAACCTTTCAAATAAAATTATTATTATTATTAGTAGTATTATATTGGTAGTAGCAGTAGTCTTTACTATTATTGTATGATTTAGGAGGAAGTAGTAGTAGTAGTAGTAGTAGTAGCAGTAGGTCCTGAGCATTTATCTTATTGCCTTAATGTCTGTAAAGCACTATGTAGGTAAAAACCTTTCAAATAAAATTATTAGTAGCAGTAGTGTTACGATTATTGCATGATATAAGAAGAAGTAGTAGTAGTAGTAGTAGCAGTAGTAGTAGTAGTAGTAGTAGTAGTAGTGGCAGTAGTAGTAGTAGTAATGGCAGTAGTAGTAGTAGTAGTAGTAGTGGCAGTAGTAGTAGTAGTAGTGGCAGTAGTAGTAGTAGTAGTAGTAGTAGCAGTAGTAGTAGTGGCAGTAGTAGTAGTAGTAGTAGTAGTAGTAGTGGCACTAGTAGTAGTAGTAATGGCAGTAGTAGTAGTAGTAATGGCAGTAGTAGTAGTAGTAGTAGTAGTAGTGGTCAGTAGTAGTAGTAGTAGTAGTAGTAGTAGTAGTAGTAGCAAACATGTGGTTGATCAGTGGATAAATGAGCTGCAGTTAGTGAATGCAAAGGTTAATATAATGTTCTGATCAGATGATATGTGATGGGTCCTGATGGAGGTGAGTCACCCTGAGTCAAAGTGATGGACTCCGGCTTCACTCCATATTTGACAGCAGCTCTCTGTCTGGCCTCGTCCTCGCTCCTTCCCCAAACCCACTGCTCCTACCAGAGAGGACATACACAACAGCAGCTCACACCACTGTAAAGACTGTCTGGAACAGGGTTAGATCCATATACAGGGTCGATATAAGCATTTTTATTAAATATTGGATATAGGCCAGTCAATGTCCTTCCCTATGAGGTTCGTCCTTGACCACAGCTAGTGAATATGTTTTCATTGTTATTGTTATTTCATATCAGATATCTGACCAGATAAATCATTACAGAGAAGTGTGGGAGCTGCTAACCAACATAAAATAATTTAATTTAATTTAAGTGTGACTTTCAATGGGGTGGTTGTGTTGGTGTAAATGCAAGAATAAAATTCCGGGGGAACACTTAATACTTTTAATAATAATAATAATAATAATTTTTGGGATGTATGAACATAACAATACATGACAGTATCATTCTGGAAATATACCAACCTCCTGTTTGTTAGGAGAATTGAGAAGCTCCACCCGATAAGCAGGGATCTGATGACCCCACCAAAGCTGCCTGGAAATGCACCAATCACTGTGAAGGGAAAGCAAACAGAAAGCACATTGTTGACAACCCATATGTTGAAACAAGGACTCTTTTATCTCATCTCTATACTAGAGAACAGGGCAGTGATAACCAATGGCTGTGTTCCCAAATCACATAAGCCTAGTGGTGTCACCTCACCCTGATGTCAGACCAGTATTGACGACACAAACCAGTGTTGTTCCACCTCGCACCATTGTCCAGTGGCAATTATCAAATACATTAACTTTTTCCAGGTGAAAGACAGGCTACCTGATGTTGGACAGCCAGTTTTTCCATGTTTTGGTGTAGAAGTGAGGGATGATTTCCAACTGTCCATCTTCCACAGCCTGAGAGAGAAAGAGTCACGGTTGAGTATTGTATAAATGCCGTTCGGAAATGACGTCAAAGGATATGGAGGGCTGTCAGGTGATGCAACACACACCTCTGGCAGCCATATTGGAGGTCTTTAGCTCTTGGGCAACAGCTGAATGTGGTTTTAAAATGTACAACTTGGCTGTTCGAACAGTACTGAATAGACATGGTTAATGTCTGTGCCGTATTGGGTCATTTCATCGCTAATAAATCGTATCAATTTTGTGTTTTGATAATGTCAGCTTGTTAGTTAGCTAACGATATATATTACCTTCCCGTTCAAAAGTTACGTTTTCACACTACTGGATGGCGGCCATCTTGCATTTCTGGGTCAAAATGATGTCATAACGTCAAACTGATGTCAGAATCGGAATCCTCGTGGTCGACTTACACGTAAAAGTGTCTTCATACATGATTGTAGGTGCTCTGGTTTGAAAAAGTTAATTTTTCAAGATGGCGCCAGCGGCCATCTTGGATTTGGCCCTCTGGCAAAAAATCCTGAGATTTTTGGAAGGGACCTGGGGGCAATTTTTTTTTTATAAAAAGGTCCATAGAAGTCAAATCAATCATCAAAACATCTTAGCCAGAGAATGGTCACGGAATTGAGGTTCTGGATCCAATTAATAGTATCTAGTAAGCAAACTGTTTTGTGTTAACACATCTGATTTGTACACTAGCGAATGTATCTAGTAGAAGCTAATGTTGGCAGTGACTGGTATATGCTTTGGTAAATTAGCCTGCTGGCTAGTTAGCTAGCTAACAAAGCCAAAAACCAGCTGTTTGTTCAGGTTAATTAGCTGACTCTTCTCAAGCTACAACCAAAGATACTCTATACAGTGTTTTGGAGTAGAGACTAGAGCTAAAGACAAGACAGTTTACTGTGTCACAGTAACCTACATTTGGAAACAAATCCACCTTAGACTATTCACTTTTATGACTAACATTACTGAATGGACCTGCAGCCACACCACAACAATGTTTTTCAGGTATCTCTCTTTTTCTAGCTTGCTTGTTATATATTTAGACATTAACTAACAGCCAATTCTCCACTCCATGATGGATTCAGACGTGGTTCATAGGGGATTTGTGGTGTAACTGCAAACCCCCATGCACAAATGGCTGACCTAGAAAGCAAAACGGCACAACCCTCCACTCCAATTACCTGTATGGCTCTGTTGGCCATCTCGTCACAGCGCACGAACCACTGCTTCTTTAACAGAGGCTCGATGACATCCCCTGAGCGGCTGAGGTGGAGAGAGGGAGGGAGGGAAGAGAGAAAAAGAAAAAAAGTAGACATAAAAGACACATTTACAGTGGTGTTGTGTAGCTGCTATTGTCTGGTATCAGGAAGGTGAAGGCAAGTGAAATACAAGCAAGAAGATGGCCTGTGATTAAATTTCATGTCACATCACTGGAAACGCCTTAAGGGCTTTCTAAATGAACTATGATGTAACCTGTTTTTACCTGCTGGAAATGCTCATTAGTCTAAATAAGGGATTTACTTCAGGCTACCTGCAGGCTATCTGCCTTTTTAATGCTACCTAGAATTGAATTTAAGACCAATTTTAACAACTAAAAGCAAGGAAAAGCAGACTGTTTCTGATTTAACATGTCTAATGGAGGTTATGAAACTATAAATGGGCAGAATAAGAAAAAGGACGCCAGGAAATGAAAAGGAAAGAAACATGAAGTCCAACTGGGTTTAGTGAAGCAGATCGCACATACTATTAACCCTGTTCTGTATTAATCTAAGAGGGGACATGCAGCACAAAGGAATTATATGAAATACATAAGACCTCAAATAACATTTAACATTATAATACATTTTAAGACACTCTTTTAAGGACCCACGGACAGCCTGGGAAGGGAACTAACATCTTCATTTCATTCATTCGTCCCCTTTGGTATTCTTTGGTGTAAAGCGATCACAGGCAGGTGTTGTGCTAATATTTGTACAGTTTTTAGGGGATACAAATTTTGGCACAACACCGGCCGGGTTGGTAAACATGAGCATGCTGTGTGCAGTTCACTGACGTCACCTTAGAGGAATTCTGGCCATTGGAAGATCAAATTTGTCAAATAGTTATGCTACTTCACGCTGGTTGCCTAGTGCAGCTTCGGACATGACCGTTAAAAAAAAAACCCTTTATGAGATCCAGGGTTACCAGACCCAGATCTTGGTGGGAGACAAATATTTGATAGGGGCTTTGAGACATGTTACGGATCCAATAGCAGCATTTACGCTAAAAATACGGAACGTCATAGTAGAAAAATACAAATTAAAGAGAGGGGTTCACATACTGAGGTGGTTTGCGTATGACTCAAAGTTTAAACCAGGGGTGTATGACCCAATATTCAAAGAATGGGCATAAAAAGGCATAATGTGTACGCTTTCAGAAAATGGTGACTTTATGAGCTTCCAAGATTTAAAGGCAAATATGGTGTCGAAAACAAAGACTTTTTTAGATACTTGCAGTTAAGAGACTACTTTACAAAAGAGATAAGGTCGGGAACCAGATGAAACTTCAAATAATGTGATTGGGGTGATTGTGGGTGCATACAAACAGAAGGGGACTCGGGTCATCTCTGCCTTCTACCAAGCTTTGGGGGGGAACAACGCTCTACATAAAAGCAAAATGGGAAGCAGAGTTAAAGATTCAAATAACAGAGGAAGAACGGTATCAAATGTGTGAGACACAATGTACATCCACAGACTCACTAGTATGGAGGGAATTCTGCTGGAAGAATTTCACTCGCTTTTTCATAACACCCAAAATAAAAAGCAGGCAACAGTGTTGGAGGCTGTGTGGGAGCATGGAGGCTGACCACTCGCATATTTTCTGGAACTGTACAAAGATAAGGCTATATTGAGAAAAATGTCAATGCGGTTGTTCAAAAATATTTTGGGATATGAAATTCTAAATACCTGCCCTGTGATGTATCATTGGGAACACTGAAGATGTTGTGATGAGAGAAGATCTCTACTTGACTAAAGTTTTACTTGCAGCAAGTAAAAAAGAGACCAGAAATTGGCTTAATGTAAACACTCCAAAAACAGGAACAGTGGCTGGAAATTGTCCAAGACATTTTTGTTATGGAAAAGTTGACATACCTTTTGAGAGTCAAAGAGATTACATTTAAAAAGAACTGGGAAAAATGGAACATTTATATGAGACATGACACCGACTAAATGAATGCCTAAATAAAATAGATTTGTATGAATATTGAAATATTTCCGGACAACTATTCATTGTTATTTTGATTTTTATTTGTTTTGTGTATTTTATTGTACTATTTTTTGTGTTGATGCTGATGTGCTGCTCTGTCTATATCTTTGTGAAAACTCAATAAAAACTTAAGTGAGAAAAAAAACCAAAAAAACCCTTTATGAACAGGAACAGAGAGAAGAATGCACACAGAGACAGCCAGAGTCAGCCTGGTTTGACTGACTGTCTGTGTCTTCCTTTACCTGCAGATGGGTAGAGCCATGGCGTGATCCTTCTTTCCCCTGAACAGCTTCTTGTCGGCCAGGGCGTCCACGACTCGCTGCCTGGCCTCGAAACGCTTCACCCCCTTCAAACAGACAGAGGAAGGACACACACACAGACATAGGAAGAACTGTGAAAAGGGTAAAAGAGACTAGGGGACCACCGATATGGGTTTTGGGAGGCCAATACTGATATTTTTTAGTTGAAGCTGGAGATAGCGGATAGTCATCTTTAAGTAATAATTGAAGTATTCAGCGGAAAAAGCCTCTGAAACAGCATTTAGACCATCATGGGAAACTAAAACTCTCCACTGAAAGCAAGACTAATGAAATTCTGCTAAGTGGGTCAGCAGCTCCTTAAGGCAGAGTTTCATTGCCAGTTTTACATACTGTTTAGTAAAATCCTCCCACATCACACTGGAATGATCTCACTGGTCAGACATCTGATATAAAAAAAAAATAAAAATAAACCAAACATATTCACTAGCCGTGGGAGGAAGCTCCACCATATCAGAGGTGGATGACTGGCCGATACCAGTCTTAATAAAAGCCCAATCTCAGCCAATATATATGAGTCTTTTTTACAGTCTATGGTCCAGTGGTGGAAGAAGTACTCAGATCTTTTACTTAAGTAAAAGTAGAAATACCACAGTATAAAAATACTCTGTTACAAGTAAAAGTCCTGCATTCAAAATGTTACTTAAGTAAAAGTACAAAAGTATTAGCATCAAAATGTACTTAAAGCAACAAAAGTAAAAGTACTCATTATGCAGAATGGCCCATTTCAGAATAATACAGTATATATTATATTACTGAATTATAATTATTGATGCATTAATGTGTAAGCATCACTTTAATGTAGCAGCTGGAAAAGGTGGGGCTGATTTCCACTACTTTATATACTGCTGGGTAGCTTACAGTAATCTATAATAATACATCACAATTTATTAGTTGATTATATTTTCTATTAATAATCTGAATCTGCAAAGTAACTAGTAACTTAAGTTATCAAATAAAGGTAGTGGAGTAAAAAGTACAATATTTCCCTCTGAAATGTAGTGGAGTAGAAGTATAAAGTAGCAGAAAATGGAAATACTCAAGTAAAGTACAAGTACCTAAAAATTGTACTTAAGTACAGTACTGGAGTAAATGTACTTAGTTACTTTCCACCTCTGCTATGGTCTAACCCTATCAGACAGTGACAGTGATGTCCATGCACCTGCAGCCACTGTCCACAGAGAGGCGTCATTGTCCCGTCTCCCGCGATCACAGTGAGCCGTGGAAGCGAGTGTCTCTGGGACAGCAGGAAGTCAGTGTGGTCGTGGGCCGGAGTCACCTTCACCGCACCTAGAACATATACAGAGAGGAACATTCATGAAGGCATCCAGCTCAGAGGATATGGAAGCTTCAACAGTGCAAAGAACACTAAACCACCAACATATCCTTTGCATAGATTTGTTCATTATCTACATAACCTACTACAATGTTAATATCATACAAATCTGCTTTTCCCTAACAAAAAAGTTACATGTGAATTCAGTTTTTCTCATGTTGTACTCTGACATCCCATATGGCAGTTTTTACTTCAGATGTGAACATTTTAATAGGTTAACAGGTTAAAGGTTAAAGGTGCTTTTGTTTATTTTTCACATGTGAAAATTGTTTTTCTCACATTTTCACCTGCCATTACATATAACCAGTGGTGGAAGCAGTACTCTGATCCTTTACTTAAGTATAAGTACCAGTACAGCAATGTAAAAATACTCCATTACAAGTAAAAGTCCTGCATGAAAAATCCTACTTCAGTAAAAGTACATAAGTATTAGCAACAAAATGTAGTTAAAGTATTAAAGTAAAAGTAGTGGTTTGGTCCCTCTGACTGATATTTTATTATATATGACATCATTAGATTATTAATACTGAAGCATCAGTGTGTAAGCAGCATGTTACTGTTGTAGCTGCTGGAGGTGGAGCTAGTTTGAACTACTTTACATACAGTTAGCTAGTTTAGTCCAGTGGTCCCCAACCTAGGGGTCGGGCCCCTCCAAAGGGTCACCGGATAAATCTGAGGGGTCCTGAGATGATTAATGGGAGAGGAAAGAAGAAAAAACAAAGTTCTGATACACAAATCTGTTTTCAGTTTTTGGACTTTTTCTCTAATCTTTGATTTTTGATGAAATATTGGATCATTTGAACATTTATTGAAATGAAACATGTGAGGTTTAGAGGGAAAAATCACTATTTGGTGGAGCTGTTAACAACTCATAGACATCTGAAATGTGACCCGACTACACACTGCTTTTTGTAAGACGTCAAAAGCCAAAAAGGTTGGAAACCACTGGTTTCATCTTTAACAATGTGTTGTATTTTAAAAGCTTGTTATATTATCCATTGTGTCAAATCTCCATCTGAAAAGTAACTAAAGCTGTCAAATAAATGTAGTGGAGTAGAAAGTACAATATTTCCCTCTGAAATGTAGTGGAGTGGAAGTATAAAGTAGCACCAAATGGAAATACTCAAGTACAAGTATCTCAACAACATTTCACATGTGAAAACTGAATTTTACACGCAAAGAGACAATTCACAGGTAAAAATGTTCACAGGTAAAAAAACCGACATGTGTCCAAAAAGCACATGTGCAGTGAATTCACATGTGGTTTTTTACGTGATTTTTTTTGTAAGAGTTGTTACCCGTTCCTAGCTCCATATCCACCATTGTATCAGTGACGATGGGCAGCAGTCTGTTGGTGAAGGGGTGTCTGCAGTGCTTTCCATGAACATCCTGGAAAAACAATAGCAGGTGAAAATAAACATGGTAAATGTACAGAATATGATGATATGAGCTTGGCTAAACAAACCGTCTATAGGGCCTATAAATACAAACATGAGATGAACAAACATGAGAGAAAAATTGTCATAATCTAATAATCCACTATATAAAAGGTTATATCATTTAAATTTGATTTTAAAAACCAACTGGAATCACTAAACAAATACAAATACAGACAAGGATTGCCAAAGACATCTTTCATAATTACTATCATTTCTCCTAGATGAACTTTTATGTTCATTAATTCTCTAGTTTTCCCAACATACATCAAACCACATGGACATTTGATCATATATACTGTATATATAACAGAAGTGGAACGGGGGACAATATCATTGATAGGACAACTGAATGAGGATGACTAAATAAATTCACCCTTTATCATATTATTATTACATTGTGCACATCTCTTACATTAATAACGCATTAGTAATACATAAGTGTAGGTGTGTGTGTGTTCTATTTATAGTGGATACATTGTCATTTCCAAAATGTCCATACTGTCATGAAGATCAATGTGGACTGAAACAGTAAATAAAATAATTATGTACTGCGGGAATTTCTTCATTCTGAGATGTGTTTTCTTTTCTCTGTGTTTTTATATTTTTATCACATCACTTCAATATTTTAGCACTGTGCAGCTAAACCAAACTAAAGTGTCCAATAAACCATTGCAGTGACCCCGATATAAAATTCCATGACTTTTTCATGACGTTCCATAACAAAGCCAGAGTGCTTCCATGACCTGAAAATGTACTTCCTTCCTGGTTTGTTAATGTTGTTTTTATAAAGCTGTAAACAGCCTGCATTCCACTCCAGTGGGCTGAAAACCACTATCTAATGCAACAATGTAATGTAATGTATGAAACAAGTTGGAAAATAGATTCTGCTATATTCCTGTAAAGTGACTGTTTGGCATATCTTGAATTATACAAACCTGAGATATTTATAGTATGTGGAAAAAAATGCAGTTCTACCTAAAAAGGCCTGATTCTAATTATAGAATAGAAAAATTGTGTTTCCTTTGGCGCACACACACACACACACTGAAAAGAAGTAGATGGACTGTTACTGTCAATGGGAGAAGCCAATTACAGCCAATCAAAAATGCCTATTATGGTGAAAGAAGTGCGGCAGGCGACAGTCCATAGTCAACATAATCTACATTCCATCATTAATCTGCATTACATTTACATTCCAATGCCTCAAAATTACAGGAATCCTGATCCTGTCTGTCATGACAGCCTGAAGAGAAACAAGAGATTCATTCCACCAGGAGAAAATATCAACACCTCCTCTGACAAAATGACAGCTGTCATGGAAGAAAAGCAGATTACTGTTTACTGTTAAAGTTATGAGTCACGTGCAGACCTTTGGGTCTGTAAAATGTCAAAGACGTAATCTGCGAGATTCATGTTTTTGTTTCTATTTTTTTGTTGCTCAGCGCTAATCGCTGTTTTTTCTGCACTGCACTTCCCAGAGATCACCTGTCAATCAAACAGTGTGGGTGGAGCTTGGATTTTTCTGTTGATGCAGTTTGAGTTTCTGTAGGTGGCGCTCTTTTCTCTGTCTGTTCAGCCATGGTGGCTATCACTGCTCATGCTAACTACCCAGTTCTTCTTCTATATATTTCAAACAAACTGGGAACATAAAACGCATCACTTCCTGTGTGGCAGAGGATTTTTCCTGGGAAAGAGCTACCAGAGACCGGCTGTTTAGAACAGCAGATGTAAAAGCTTTAATGAACTGGCTACAGGTTGAATCACTGTGTTCTATCAATTAGTGATAGAGAGTTGCGAAACATTATGGATTATTACTTTGAAGTGCCAAAACACTTTAAAGTGACAAAACACCTTAAAATGCTCCCAATAAAAGACCAACCAAATATGCATGAGGCGCAGGAGGCTGAGCGCTGTGGCTCTGAAACAGACGGATGGCCTGAGGTATCAGACTGTCAGAAACTCTGTGATTAACCGGCAGGATTAACACTGCAGCTCCCAGCCGCTGTCTAACAGCTGGAACCGGTCTTGAAGGCAGACTGCAATAAAACTGCTATCACAACAAGTCATTTGATCTTGTGTTGAGTCGTAAATCTAATACTTCCTAAAACAAGACTGCCAAAGGAGAGAGATAACACTCGGTTCCAATGCAAATCAGCTTGTTTTGTGAAGTTTCTTCAATGAGCCTCGTCTCTCGAAATTTTGTGAAATGAGCACGATGTCTTCATCATAGCAAAAGTGAGAGAAATTTGTTTTCCCACCATGAGAGGATTACATGGAGGAGACATGAGCAGAACCAGGCAGTAGGTTGACACTGAAATAGTGCGGTGGATGGGCGGATACTTTTACGTTCAACTCAACTGGGTTCAAATCCCAACTACTACCAAGACGTTTTCTCCTTTGAGTGAAGTTTTTCTTAACCTAACCTTAACTGAAGATGTGAAACCGTTAGCTAACCTTTTCACACGGAGAACAGGTGAAAATGGCGTGTCCGATGCGCGGGATTGTCACACAATCCTTTCGTGGTGGAGGAACGTAACCTTCATATCATTCGTATATTAACGTATTTGCGCTCATTTCACAAAATTTTATGACTGTGTTGTCTTTAAAAAGTGGCATGATCTGCCTTATTTCAAGATACTGTCACTCGTCTCATGTTGATAATGTGAATCTGCACTGAAAACAAGTCAGATTATCTCACTCCAGTGGCCAATGTTTTTCTCTTTCTTAGTACAATTTAATACTCAATAAAAGATTAAATGACTTGTATAGATGGATAATTGTCGCAGTGCCAGCATTAGATTTCCTCACCCTATTCAGTAGAACTACAATATATCATGACACACTGTTCCTCAGCACTGCAGGACACTCATCATCTGTCTCTATAGCTGCAGCTATACTGTACCATGCTGTCTGAGTTTACATAGTGACTGACTGCTGAATGTATATATTACAGTATAAAAAGCGATATGTATGTGTAATATGTCTATTGTATGTCCTGTGCTTTCCTCTCGACCCTGTACCATGGGTTCTGCAAAATATGTCCATCTTAACAAGTCATTTAGTCTATTATTGAGTCCTAAAATCATAATTTTCTTAAAATAAGTGAAAAAATCTGCCAATGGCGAGAGATAATTTCACTTAAGAATTTTGTAAAAACAAGTGTCATTTTCCTGGTAGTAGTGCATTAATCTGTCTTATTCTGATTTGTTTCAAGATATTGACACTTCTAGAAAATTCCTTAAAGTGGAACTGCATTGGAAACAAATGGAATTATCTCACCTCATTGGCAGATTTTTCTCTTGGTTTAAGAAAAATAAATGACTAAATGACTTGTTAAGATGGAATGTTTTTCAGTGTATGTTACTATATTAGTCATCAATAAACCTCTGTACCAGTACCACCAATGCCCTGTGTATTTATTATAGTGATTGGACATTATGCGCAAAAGTTAAAATGCCTTTTTTGGTACGGTGAGAGTGCCTTGACTTCCTTTAAGAACAAGTGTGGCTCCTATCTTTCATCAGCAAAAGGTTTTTCTGTTCCTACCAGACGCTCTGCTTCCCACAACAGGAGCCTCGAATATTCCAACGTTCAGAAGTCACATTCGATAGTTTCTGCATTTCATCACTGGGCACCAGACAAGAAAGAAAACAAAAACACATTCAAGCAGCCTAATTCCTGTTACCAGAAGCCCTTCGTCAATTCTTATTCCCCTGTGATTTAATTTTATGCATCAGGGATATTTCATTCATTCATTCCTTTACACGCTTATTCCTATTCGGGGTCATGGGGGGCTGGAGCCGATCACAGCATGCATTGGGCAAACTGGTAATTGAATTGAATTGAATTGAATTGAATGTCCCTCACTTTTTGCATGTTGTCATTATATAATTTTTTGTTTTGTTGTAATTTTCTTTCTTTTAACCAATTTGGCTGTGTCTTTGCTTGTCATGCTTGATTGAATTTCGTTGGTATTATTTTTCTTTTAAGCTCCTTGGCATTTATTCATCACAAATTTGTATTTCTTTCCACCTGTGTTTTCGGTATATTATAATTTACAACTGCCAAAAAAAAAAAAACACAACAAAAAAAGATAACAGGTAAGGCAACAATTTGAGCACAGCACACAATCTCACAGAAGCACAACATGGCGGATGGGTGGATCCTACCAAGCTTTGGCCTAGCCTTAAGGCATGTGGATTCTTGCAGAGACTTCTCATACAAGAGCTGTTCTGATATTTCCTCATCTATTCCCCATGTGCTGGATGAAAGGGTGGGAGATAAGGGATGAAATGGTGGGTGTCCGAACAACCACCGCGTATCACGCACAAGCAATTCCCTGAGCTGCGTATACGCTGGACATGTGAGCGAGGCCCTTTGGGAGAGAGAGAGAGAGAGAGAGAGAGAGAGAGAGAGAGAGAGAGAGAGAGAGAGAGAGAGAAACAGAAACTGCAGCGTAAAGCCGAGATGGGAAGCGTGAAGTTGAAGCAGCGAGGAGAGCAAATCCCCCTGCTCCTCTGCCGCTGTGTAGTGTTTGACGTACGGCTGCCATGTTCCAAGCTCTGTGTAGGTGATGCATGATGTTTTGCTGGTGACTTGTGGATGTTTGCGGCCTCTTGAGTGTTACAAACTGCATTTATTAAACAATGGCATGTTTGGGAAAGCAAATAAAATGTTAAATCTTTACATGCCTTATATGCGTCAAGGAGGCTTTTGCTTACGGCTTATCTTGGTGTCCAAAATGCCTGGATTTACCGTACAGGCACTTGAGCATAAGTCACTTAATCTCCTCTATTAGACAGACAAGTACAAGGCCTTGCTCATAGATAGTGCAGTGATTTAGACCAGTGGTTTTCAACCATGTGCCATCAAAGCCTGTATGTAAGTCTGCAGGTTCTCATTCCAACCGAACACAACAGCAGCTGATTTCACTGAATGGTTCCTCTTATCCAATTAAAGGTGTAGTAATCAGTGAAACCAGCTGCTGTAGTGTTTGGTTGGAATGGAAACCTGCAGACTCTCGGGTCTCGACGGCACATGATTAAAAACCACTGATTTAAACCAACCACATGCACACTTCTGGCCTGGGATCAGTTCCTACCAGAGCTTTCTCTCCTGTGTCTTCCATACTTTGTCTCCCTATTGTACGGACGCCCATTCAGGACATGTATTCATACATTTTATTTACACCCATGATAATGAGTTGATTTAACTTTGTTTTCTTGAGATATCGAGTTATTTTTGTCATTATCTTGAGATTTTGTTTTCCCAAGATAACACGAAAATTATCTCATTATCTCTAAATAACAAAGTAATGGGCATAGAGTAATTATCTCATTATCTCAAGAAAACAAAGCATTGTTTTCCCAAGATACTGAATTACTATTATTAACTAATATTAACAACTAATATTGTTCCTCGAGATTTCGATCTCCGGTGCATCACACGCTGACTGACTGAAGATACCCTGAACACTAACTGTGACATTTGGGTTTTGAATGATATGGTTTTCTTTAGGATGTCAGTTCCAAGCAGAAAATTATCTCTTTTTGTTGTCCCGAGATCTCAGGATAATTTTCTCAAAATGTGTTATCTCAAGATAATTACATAAATAACTCTATCTCGAGAAAACAAAGAAAATTAAAACGGAAAACGGCGTAAATAAAATAAAATGTGAATATATGTCCTCAATGGGCTACTGCTATCTTCTGCCTGAATAAAGAGAAAAATAATAAGGGGAGTAGAAGGCTGTAGTAAGCAGTCTGCTTTAAAAGAAAGAAAGAAGAAGAACAAGGCCTTCTGCAAAGCTCCACTGACAGCGGTGGCTTAGCTGTTCCCACACCTGTCTCTGAAATTAAGCTTCCGGCTGCTGGGAACAAACAGACAGGTTCTGCTTAGTTTAACTCCACATTGGTCCATTTGCCGGCTAATTGCATTAAGGGTCAGGTGCCAATGCCCACAGGCTGGCACTGCAGCCTCTCAGCTCAGAGCCAGTTGGCAAGATGTGGATCCTGAGGCGAACAAAAACAGTGTCTGATGGCAGGGGTCAAAGGTTAAGAGGAGAGGAGTCAGAAAGCCACCGAGACCC